>NC_048448.1:36599229-36735390 GCF_004353265.1 Vitis riparia
ATTGATTTATCTTGAGAATGTAAATTGTCTATTTTTTATTCAAGTTTAAAATCCTCCTAAACATTATGGGAATTGATTGGATTGGTTTTACATTTCATCAATCATGAGAAATGGAATGAATGATTTAATGTGAACTACGTACCATAAAAGTGATTGAATATTACGGTAGGAAATAAAGGTTTATTAAGCTAACAACTTTGGTATTAGAAGCTTGATTTTTTTAAGATAGAAAAATACAATAAGTCATAGACAAAAGGTAAAGAAAATTTTGATCTTGAAGGGTAGAAAGAAGCGCAAAACCTTCATGAAATTTTAGGGAAGAAAGACCATGCTCAAAACTGGAAATTTAAATTCTCACAACCTTTTCACATTTTGTAGTTGGCTTTATTATTAATAGATGCATGTAAATGAATATTGTACTTAGTCATATTTCTTCTAAACTTAAATCCCACTAATTTATAATTCATAATGGTATATATAGGTCATACGCATAATGAGCAATATTCTAATAGAAAATAAAAGTTAATTAAGTTTATAGGTCAAGTAAAGCTATATAATGACTTTGGTATTATAAGATTGATTTTTTGAAAATAAAAAAAATATAATAAGTCATATGACACATAAAAGTTCATTTTTTAAAAGTCAAGTGGAACATTTTTATCTTATTGTAGACGGTATTTGTATATAAAAAAAAATATTATTATAAATGATATCAAAATTGATTTCTTATTAAATAATACCGAGTATTTTACACTTTTTATATATAAAAAATATTCTTAATCAATATTATCAAATAGCTTTTTACATTTTTCAATTAAAATTTATTTTTTGTAAATAATTTCTTATTATTATAATAAATAAATATTATATATATATATATATATATATATATATATATCATTCCTAGCCACAATCCAATTTTTATAAAAGAACAATTAGTTTCTTATATGAATATTTTATTTAATCAAGATAAACATGGAAATAAATTGTTCTCACATGTTCTATATTAAAATCTAAAAGTTGTTTCATTATTTTCTAGGTGTAATTTTAATTTCTTATAGTTTTGCTATTTTTTTTGTCGATTTTTTTAATAATTATTTTAATTAATTATATATACATATGTGTATATGCGTACATACATATTAAAAAATGTTGTTCATTTAAGTGGTTTCAAATGACTTATTTATTTGCATGACAAAAACATGAGTTGTTTGTCTTTTGAGATGTAGTAAGAGTCGTTAGTTTTAGGTCACAATGGTAATGAGTTGGAAGGGTGTGATACTTTTGAAAGAACAAAAGGAGTCAACAACCCTAAAATTCAAAGTGTTGGAATATTAAACAATGTCTTGGTCAAAAAAGGAAACGCGTTGGAACATATATCGAAAATAATGTCTTGGTAACAAAAAATAATGCCTTGGTAAAAATAGAAAAGTGTAGGAACATTGAATAAGGCAATACCATATGGTTAGGAAAGGTTATTCTCTAATCTTTTATCCTTGTTGACTCATGCAAATGACTCATAAAATATAGTGTTTATATGGATGGTATTAAGATATAAATTTGGCTACAATGAAAGTTAATTAAACTTTAATGTTGGAAGGCAACATCATTTTTGTGAGAAGGGCAACACCTAGAAAGTCAACAAGATTAATCATCTTAATAATAGAAAGAAAGTTCATTCTTATGAATCCTCGAACTGAATCAAAAAGATAAATTTCAATTTTGAAGTAAACATAATTATTTTTCTATTTTTGTTAAATAATTGACAATACTTAATTTATTATGTAAGAATCGAAGAAGAATAGCAACTATTCATGCAATCAATCTCATCTAGTTGTAACAAAACTTATGATTATTTTTCTGCCATGTATATGAGGTTACCATAAATTCATTTCCCACTTGTCATGTGACTTATGCATCAAATAGAGCCCACTAGATAAAATTTCTCTCAACATATTTCCGCATCACAATTTTTCTTTCATTTTTTATTTTATTTTGAATTTTCATTGAATAAATTTCAACCATAGATACGCACTAACAATATTTAAATAAAGATGATAATGTATTTAAATTTTTAATAAAAACTGAGTTGAATTTTTCAACCTACATTTGATTTCCTTCTATTCACCTAATGTTGGCATTAAAATGCATTAAAATACAAAAAACTCATTGTCTTCGGAATTTTTTCTTGTGAGCTTATCCTCAAACTTTCTTAAAAAACCAAGTTGATTATTGTTGTGCTCACTTAATGTTTGCATTAAAACACTAGAAACTTATTCTTGTGAGCTTATCCTTGCACCTTCTTAGAAAAAAACAAGATTGATTCTTATTGGTTGGAAGATAAGAACAAAAACTTTTAATAAATTAAATTTGGTATATTGGTAATTTAATGGGAAAAGACGTTAAATTTTATAAATGTAAAAGGATAATATAATTGGATGACACATTTATACAAACATATGAAAAGAACATTTATATTTAATAAATGAAAACCTGGTAAATATTCAACAAACTAAAATCACAATTGATTGGAGCAAAAAATTTAGCTCATCCTATATTTATTTTTTATCATCATACTCTTATTGAGCTTCTTAGGCATCAAATATAAAAATTCTCTATTTAAAATCAAAATAAAATAAATAAGATTTTGTCAACTGCAATTTTAATTTAACCATTTTTATTGTTAGCTAGTTCCTTGATTTTTGATATTTCGATTTTTCAAATAACACAAAATTTCATTTGAAGGGAACAATCATTAACAACATGAAATTCAAAATTACATATGCAACAACCCAACCCCAAGCTTAAGTAAATTTGTAATTTAATTAATTAAGAAAATAAAAACTTTGGGCTATTTAAATATAATTGGATTTTAATTTTGAGTTTGGGTTTAAGTTAAAAAATTTTTAATGTGCCAAATAAATTAATTGGGCATTTATATTCAAACAATTGGTCTTTAGTATTAAGATTTAATTGAATTGAAAAAAAAATAGAAATAAGATAATAAAGTCATTTCTCATTAGAAACCTTGGTATGAATATTCGCTCTTCTTTACAAAAGTCTTTTTGTACAGAGAGCAAATGTAGGGTTTGAAAT
This sequence comes from Vitis riparia, assembly GCF_004353265.1. NCBI lineage: Eukaryota > Viridiplantae > Streptophyta > Magnoliopsida > Vitales > Vitaceae > Vitis > Vitis riparia. Next base: position 36,602,326 of record NC_048448.1, read on the forward strand.
CAATCTTTGAAAGTAAACATGTATAGATTTAATATTTACTTTCATTTTTAATTTTCATGGGAATTATTAAATATGATCAAATTTTATGAAAAAATTAAATAACATAGGATTCTAATTAATTATAAAGTCAACTACCATTAAAAGTCTCGTGGATTCTAGTGTATCATAAATGGGCCCAGCGTCGCCTGATCAACGGAAGAAGGATTCCAAGAAAACCTCGATTGCAACTGTTGCCGAAATAAAAACAGAGGCTAATGTTGCTGAGAAAGCCTCTGCATTGGTAGCCGCTACAGATCATGGTGGTAAGTTTTTAAATACTTTTACACCTGTTATTAATAGTGCATGGATAATTGATTCTGGTGCTACAGATCATATGACTTTTGATTCTAGACAGGTTTCACCTCTTAGACCTTCCTCACAAAAAATTGTTTCCACAACCAATGGTAACACAACCCCAGTCATTGGGGAAGGATCCTTAACTCATACTGATACTTTGAATTTGGATTCTGTTTTAGTTGTTCCATCTTTAGATTACAATCTTTTGTCAGTTTCTCAAATCATCGCAGCCTTATCTTGTATTGTCATTTTTTGGCCTGAATTTTGTGTGATTAAGGACATCCAAACAAGACAGACGATTGGTTGTGGTATTAAGCGGGGAAAACTCTATTACTTGGACTTGCAGTCAAAGGATTCAAATAAGTTGCAACAAGCCTTGATGGCAGATGGATCTGAGGGGGAGAAGAAAAAGTCTGAAATTTGGTTGTGGCATCGACGTCTGGGACATGCTTCATTTGGTTATTTAAAAAAATTGTTTCCTAGTTTATTTGCAAAGAGTGATATTTCTGGTTTCCGTTGTGATATTTGTGAATTGGCTAAAAGCCATCGTGTTTCGTTTCCGTTAATTTTGAACACAAGTCCGTTTCCTTTTATGGTTATACATTCTGATGTGTGGGGCCCATCCAAAGTCCCAACGTTGAGTGGCTCACGTTGGTTTGTTACTTTTATTGATGATTGTACCAGAATGACATGGTTATGCTTGATGAAGACCAAAGATGAAGTGAACTTGTTGTTTCAAAAATTTCATAAAATGATTGAAACTCAGTACAATGCAGGTTCGGGTTCTGCGTAGTGATAATGGTGGAGAATATCAAAGTTCTAATCTTCAAAAGTATTTGGAAGGACATGGCATCATTCATCAGACTACTTGTTCCAATACACCCCAGCAAAATGGAGTCGCTGAACGGAAAAATCGGCACTTGTTAGAGGTTGTTCGTGCTTCCTTGATAGCAGCAAAAACATCGATATCTTATTGGGGAGAAGCAATCACATCTGCCGCATACTTGATCAATCGGGTACCTTCCAGCTCAATTAACTTCCAAACACCTCTCCAAGCTCTTACTAATGCCGTAGTTGCCCCAACTGTCCCAAATCTACCTCCTCGTGTTTTTGGTTGTGTGGCATTTGTGCATCTACACAAACACCAACGCACCAAGTTAACTTCTCATGCATTGCAATGTGTGTTTGTTGGATATGTATTGCACAAAAAGGGATATCGATGTTACCATCCTCCAACTCGACAAATGTATATTACAATGGATGTAGTGTTTCATGAAGATTCAATGTATTTTTCATTTGAGTCTGAACTTCAGGGGGAGTACCATAAGGAAATTCAGACTCTCGATTATGATTATCATATCTCTGAGGAAAATGAATCTGGACAATCTGAACTAGTGAACCAAGAAGCGGGTGAGTTGGATATGAGTGGTCAACAATTTGGGTCCGAAGATGTCTTCACTGAAATACCAAACCAATCGTCGTCTGTTGAAGGTGTTCTTAATTTGGAACCTGATCCATTCATGAAACGGTTACCACACCGTCATAATAGAGGTATTCCTAAACCCACATATGAACCTGAATTGTCTACCAAAGTCAAATATCCCATGAGCAACTATGTGTCTAACCATCGTTTGTCTGAATCAAATAAGTCATTTGTAAATCAATTATCTACTGTAGCTATTCCTAACAGTGTGCAGGAAGCCTTAGCTGATCCAAGGTGGAAAGCAGCCATGAATGAAGAGATGAAATCATTGCAGAAGAATGAAACATGGGAACTCGTAGAATGTCCACTAGGAAAGAAGCCAGTTGGGTGTCGTTGGATCTATACTGTGAAGTACAAGGCAGATGGTAGTATTGAACGATTTAAAGCAAGACTGGTAGCAAAAGGGTACACTCAAACTTATGGAATTGACTACACAGAGACATTTGCACCTGTAGCTAAGATCAACACAGTTCGAGTATTACTGTCTTTAGCTGCAAACCTAGATTGGCCATTACAACAGTTCGATGTGAAAAATGCTTTTCTGCATAGCGAGTTATCTGAAGAAGTATATATGGATCTTCCACCAGGATGCATGGTGTCAGAAAAACAATGTCAGAAGGTGTGCAAATTGAAGAAGTCATTGTATGGGTTGAAGCAATTCCCGAGAGCATGGTTTGGAAGGTTCACAAAGTCAATGAGAGCTTTTGGCTATCGTCAAAGTAATTCAGATCACACTTTGTTCTTGAAAAAGCAACATGGTAAGATTAGCGCACTCATCGTATATGTGGATGACATGGTAGTTACAAGAAATGATCCTGAAGAAAGAAAAGCTTTGCAAAATTATCTATCTAGAGAATTCGAAATGAAAGATCTAGGTCCTCTGAAATACTTTCTTGGGATTGAAGTTTCTCGATCAAGTGAAGGAATTTTTCTGTCTCAAAGAAAGTATGCCTTAGATCTTTTACAGGAGACCGGAATGTTGGGATGTCAACCTGTTAATACACCAATAGAAGAAGGTCTGAAATTGTGTGTTGAGCCTAATCAAGTATCAACCGATAAGGGAAGATACTAAAGACTTGTGGGGAGATTAATGTACTTTGCTCATACAAGACCAGATCTTGCTTGTGCATTGAGTGTAGTGAGTCAATACATGCATAATCCTGGAGAGCAACATATGAATGCAGTTATGCGTATTTTGAGGTATTTGAAGAATGCTCCTGGGAAGGGAATTTTGTTCGCTAAAAATGTTAATCATCAGAGTATAGAAGTATATACTGATGCTGATTGGGCCGGTGCAGTGGATGATAGGCGATCTACATCCGGTTACTTTACCTTTGTAGGTGGTAATCTTGTGACATGGAAAAGTAAGAAGCAGAATGTCGTCGCTCGTTCAAGTGCAGAAGCAGAATTTAGAGGTATGGCTCTAGGACTTTGTGAGGCATTATGGCTAAGACTTCTCTTACAGGATTTAGGTTACCTATCTAGGCAACCAATCCGATTGTTTTGTGACAATAAAGCTGCATGTGACATTGCTCATAATCCAGTACAACATGATCGTACAAAGCATGCCGAGGTGGATAGATTCTTCATTAAGGAAAAGTTGGATGATAAGATTGTGGAATTGCCTAAGATTCGATCAGAAGATCAATTGGCCGATATTCTCACCAAAGCTGTCTCAAGTCAAGTGTTCTCAAAATTTTTAGACAAGTTGGGCATGTGTGACATCTATGCACCAACTTGAAGGGGAGTGTTGAGATATTAGGAATGCTTTCCTTATATCATTCTTTCATTATATCATTTAGTGTTGAGATATTAGGAATATTGAGATATTATGAATATTAAGATATTAGGAATATTGAGATATTAGGAATATTGAGATATTAGGAAAGTTGAGATATTAGGATATTAGTTGTTATTTCCTTATATCATTCTTTCCTTGTATCATTCATTCTCATTCTTAGAATGGTGATTACCCTCTATATATTCTTTGTACATGAACGAATGAAAATATGAATGGAAAAAACTACCATTTATCAATTTGAAGACATTCTTCATTTCCCATCCATTTATAATAGCTTGATCTCATTTGAAAGTATGACAAAATCTATTGATAATTTAGTTTAGCTTTGTTTGTTCAAAAATCTTAATCTGTATTTTTTAATTTTGACAACTTAATTAATAGTTGAATGATAGGTGGTGTTAATATACATTGATTTGTTTAGATTTGCATATTTTAGGAGTTTGTACATGAGGAAATCAAATCTACATCTACATCTAGTAATTGGATTTAATCGAACACTTGAAATAATCTCTTCTTGATTTAGATTGATTTTGAGTTAACATCGTAAGATTTAAAATCTGGATAATGATGTTTTGAGTTCATTAATCTTGTTCCAGTATGCTTTGATTGAGAACTTGATTGATGACATTTTAAAAATATCTATTGATTGATGCATATTGATTTATCTTGAGAATGTAAATTGTCTATTTTTTTTATTCAAGTTTAAAATCCTCTTAAACATTATGGGGATTGATTGGATTGGTTTTAGATTTCATCAATCATGAGAAATTGAATGAATGATTTAATGTGAATTACGTACCATAAAAGTGATTGAATATTACGGTAGGAAATAAAGGTTTATTAAGCTGATATGTCAAGTAAAGCTAACAACTTTGGTATTAGAAGTTTGATTTTTTGAAGATAGAAAAATACAATAAGTCATAGACAAAAGGTAAAGAAAATTTTGATCTTGAAGAGTAGAAAGAAGCGCAAAACCTTCATGAAATTTTAGGGAAGAAAGACCATGCTCAGAACTGGAAATTTAAATTTTCACAACCTTTTCGCATTTTGTAGTTGACTTTATTATTAATAGATGCAAATAAATAAATATTGTACTTAGTCATATTTCTTCTAAACTTAAATCCACTAATTTATAATTCATAATGGTATATACAGGTCATAAGCGTAATGAACAATATTCCAATAAAAAATAAAGGTTTATTACGTTGATAGGTCAGGTAAAGCTATATATCGACTTTGGTATTATAAGATTGATATTTTGAAAATAAAAAATATAATAACTCATATGACACATAAAAGTTCATTTTTTAAAAATCAAGTGGAACATTTTTATCTTATTATAGACAATATTTGTATATAAAAAAAATTATTATAAATGATATCAAAATTGATTTCTTATTAAACAATACCGAGTATTTTACACTTTTTACATATAAAAATTATTCTTAATCAATATTATCAAATAACTTTTTACATTTTTCAATTAAAATTTATTTTTTGTAAATAATTTCTTATTATTATCATAAATAAAATAATTTTTTTTATATATATATCATTCCTAACCACAATCCAATTTTTATAAAAGAGCAATTAGTTTCTTATATGAATATTTTATTTAATCTAGATAAACATGGAAAGAAATTGTTCTCACATGTTCTGTATTGAGAAAAATTATATATAAATTGGAAATAATTTAAAAATAATAAAATCTAAAAATATTAAACAATGTCTTGGTCAAAAAGGGAAACGTGTTGGAACATATATCAAAAATAATGTCTTGGTAACAAAAAATAATGCCTTGGTAAAAATAGAAAACGCGTAGGAACATTGAATAAGGCAATACCATATGGTTAGGAAAGGTTATTCTCTAATCTTTTATCCTTGTTGACTCATACACTTGTTGAACCTCTTTGGTAGGAAAATAATCCAAATGACTCATAAAATATAGTGTTTATATGGATGGTATTAAGATATAAATTTGGCTACTATGAAAGTTAATTAAACTTTAATGTTGGAAGGAATAAGCAACATACTTTTTGTGAGAATGGGCAACACCTAGAAAGTCAACAAGATTAATTATCTTAATAATAGAAAGAAAGTTCATTCTTATGAATCCTCGAACTGAATCAAAGAGATATATTTCAATTTTGAAGTAAACATAATTATTTTTCTATTTTTGTTAAAGAATTGACAATACTTAATTTATCATGTAAGAATTGAAGAAGAATAGCAACTATTCATGCAATCGATCTCATCTAGTTGTAACAAAACTTATGATTACTATAAATTCATTTCCCACTTGTCATGTGACTTATGCATCAAATAGAGCCCAATAGATAAAATTTCTCTCAACATATTTCCACATCACAATTTTTCTTTCATTTTTTATTTTATTTTGAATTTGCATTGAATAAATTTCAACCATAGATACGCACTAACAATATTTAAATAAAGATGATAATGTATTTAAATTTTTAATAAAAACTAAGTTGAATTTTTCAACCTACATTTGATTTCCTTCTATTCACCTAATGTTGGCATTAAAATACAAAAAAAAAATCATTGTCTTTGGAATTTTTTCTTGTGAGCTTATCCTCAAACTTTCTTAAAAAACCAAGTTGATTATTATTGTGCTCACTTAATGTTTGCATTAAAACACTAGAAACTTATTCTTGTCAGCTTATCCTTGCACCTTCTTAGAAAAAAACAAAATTGATTCTTATTGGTTGGAAGATAAGAACAAAAACTTCTAATAAATTACATTTGGTATATTGGTAATTTAATGGGAAAAGACGTTAAATTTTATAAATGTAAAAGACAATATAATTGGATGACACATTTATACAAACATATGAAAAGAACATTTATATTTAATAAATGAAAACCCGGTAAATATTCAACAAACTAAAATCACAATTGATTGGAGCAAAAAATTTAGCTCATCCTATATTTATTTTTTATCATCATACTCTTATTGAGCTTCTTAGGCATCAAATATAAAAATTCTCTATTTAAAATCAAAATAAAATAAATAAGATTTTGTCAACTGCAATTTTAATTTAACCATTTTTGTTGTTAGCTAGTTCCTTGATTTTTGATATTTCGATTTTTCAAATAATACAAAATTTCATTTGAAAGGGAACAATCATTAACAACATGAAATTCAAAATTACATATGCAACAACCCAACCCCAAGCTTAAGTAAATTTGTAATTTAATTACTTAAGAAAATAAAAACTTTGGGCGATTTTAATTTTGAGTTTGGGTTTAAGTTAAAAAAATTTTAATGTGCCAAATAAATTAATTGGGCATTTGTATTCAAACAATTGGTCTTTAGTATTAAGATTTAATTGAATTGAAAAAAAATAAAAATAAGATAATAAAGGGAGTAAAATAGTCATTTCTCATAAGAAACCTAGGTATGAATATTCCCTCCTCTTTACAAAAGTCTTTTTGTATAGAGAGCAAATGTAGGGTTTGAAATCAATCTTTGAAAGTAAACATGTATAGATTTAATATTTACTTTCATTTTTAATTTTCATGGGAATTATTAAATATGATTAAATTTTATGAAAAACATAAATACCATAGGGTTCTAATTAATTATAAAGTCAACTACCATTAAAAGTCTCGTGGATTCTAATTTTTAAAGTGATATGAAAAAACAAGCCCATTATACGTGGGTCGGTTCTTGTTTGGGCTTTCTTAGTTTGCTGCATTTCTAGTGTGTTATAAATGGGCCCAGCGTCGCCTGATCCTCATATTGTTGTTAGCAAAGCTTTAGAATGTCTTATTATTACAGATTGGATATTAAAATCTTGGCGCAGCCCATTTATAATACCGTTAATGTTCTTCTTTTTCTTTTTCCTTTTTTTATTTTGGAAATATGTAGGAGGGTGCTCTTTTAGAGTGTACAAGTTCTGGGGCCCATGATTCTGTTGATGGAGAAGATTAAGGAAGACCTCAAGTCCATCGTCTTTATAAAAAGCGTACATAATAAGTTCCTTGCGTATGAATCAGCCAGTTCGATGGGGGGCGCAACTGCTATCGCTACAGCTGGTGATGTGTTGCTAGTTGCTGCAGGGAATGCGCTGCTGTGGCTGCTTAATTATATTGGTGCTGCTGTTGACGTTGTTGCTCCCTCTTCAGGAATATGGGTACAAGGCGAGAGGAGGGCTTACTCAGATGAAACCAGAGCAATCCAAGACACTAAACTACTGTGCGACATTTCATCAACCAGGTGGTGGGCATTATCAACTGAAAAAATGTATCCACTGAGTTTATTATTTTCTATACATTGCATAAGCTTTAAAGATATTATGGTCCGTTAACTTTGAACCTTATTTTGAAAACTAATTTATATTCATTATTTTTATAAATATAATATCAAATATAAATCGAAAAGTATAAGTTACAAATTTCAAAGGGTGTTTATGAGTGGATCAATTTTTGGTCTCAATTAAAAAAACTAATTCAAAATAATATAAATATAATATGTTTCTATTTTATTTATTTATGGTAAGGGTTATAAAATAAATTGATATTTTTAAATTTTAAATAAGAAAATAAAAATAAAAATCAAACAAAATAAAATATTGAAAGTGATTGAATAAAAATGAAAAAGTTTACAACTCAAATAAGACCAATCTAAAAAATGCATTACACATTAAAATATCACCATTTTCTTTATTAAAATATACCTAATGGCATTTCATATTGTTAGATGGTAAAGGAGCAAGTAAAAAATCATAGAACCATAGAATGTAGCACATGAACTTGGTTTGATGACCTGAAGTGCATAGGTTGCTTTCAGACCATTAGAGCTTGTTTAGGGTTCAAAGTTAAAAATAGGACTAATAATATTTAATCAGTAATATCATCTCAAGCCTATTCCAAAATATGGCAACCGGGTAAAATTAAAAATTAACCTAATGCTTAATAATTAAATAAAAAAAAAACCTTATTGAAAATTTTTCTAAAATCACTAGATGTTATATAATTTTTCTAAAATGAATGAGAAAAGTTATAATGGTGAAACTCTTGATAAAGAATCTTTCAATTGTAGTCACACTACCTTTAAAAAAAAAAAAAAAAAAAAAAAAAAAATTAAACATAAAAGGTTTAAATATATAATAGAAGTAAACTCGTAAATCATCACATAAAAAATAATTTTTCCAAAGGGAGTTGACCCCCTCAACCCCCATGAGCTAACCAAGCAGTTCGACCTTGACATCCTGAACAAAGCGCAACAATACTGATTCAAGTTTCACAATCCAACATCAATAAAGACAAAGAACAATTGGCAGCTCGACCCTGACATCCTAAGCAAAGCGCAATAATACTGATTCAAGCTTCACAATCTAACACCAATAAAGACAAGAACAATTGGCACTCAAAAAATTTATTTCTTTTAACATTTTCCCCTAAAGAATTTGATTTTTAAATGGCATTATCTGATTAATTATTTTACAAAAAATATATATGCTATACCTTAAAATTGGTTACTAAATTATGTTACAGTTATCAAATATATTACCATATATAAAATACAACTTGATAAATCTTAAGCATAATACAAAGTACAATAGCAAGATATGTTAATTTAAGTTATTAAGAGCTTATTTAATTGTGTGATTTAAAAATAGTTTTTCCTTTTTAAATACAAAAAATTATTTTTAAAAATTTCTAACACTATTTTATTGTTGTTCTTTGTAAACAATTTTTAAAAATAAAGTAAAATAAAGAATATTTTTAAAGAACAAGTAGGAATTGTTTTCATCAATTTTTCGAAAACAAAAAATATAAAAACTCATTTGACTATGTTTTTTGAAACTTGTTTTTAAAAATTGTTTTTAAATTAAAAAATAAAAAATAATTTTTCAAAATAAGTTTTAGAAAATATGATTAAACAAACCGTAAATGGTAGAGGTTTATAATATTAAAGAGAAAAAAAAAGTTAATTTAAGAGTTTGCATGCAGGTAGACATCAGGCTGTAAAACTGGTTTACTAAGGCACCCATTTTATTTATATATTTATCAAACCCAAGGATAAGAGATTAAATTGTGTAATTGTGTTGCACCCATGCATTGACCACGTGTTTAGGATGTGTTGCACCAAAATCTCATGATTAACTTGCAGTTCAAAATCACAAACTAGCTGTATGTATTAGAAACAGACCATATTGGGTCATGCACATTCTTCGTCATTTTCTATTTCTTAGCAACATATATGACCAAATGAAATTGTTATACCCTAATTATATTTTTTAATTAGGTGATAAAGATAATTAAAATATTATTAGAAGAAAACAATCATATAGGTTTAAATAGAATTTCACACTTAGCCGTATGATAACAAATTTTGTCAATAAAATAAATACAACTTAAAATAACAAATTAAATAAAAAAAATGAATAATTAAATTTTAAAATTTTTACTCCTACAAATTCACTAATGATTAAAAATATTGCATTTAAAAAAAAAACAAATCACTTTTTGCTTTCACAGTCTATATGACATTCCAACCTTAGATCCCATAGTTTGAGTAAGTTTGAGGCTAGATTTGAGACAACCCAGTGATACTACTTCTGTTAGTTCACACAAATTCAATAGATTATCACATAACTAGTGCATGCATAATCTTGCCTAGTATAATATCTTAATATAACTTGGGCAAAATCAGAGAGAAGTTGTGTTTATTGTAGTGAGAAATCAGAGGGAAATCATTGAATGATTTATAGGTCGTGAAATTAGAGAGAAAAAGATGAGCTTTGCTGGTGTGAAATCTAGAGTCTGTGAAGACAAGCAAAGAGCAAGATTATGAGAAAGCGTAACTTGAGCCTCAAAAATATGTAAATATATAAATTTGGCATCTATGAAATTGGTCAGGCCATAATCTAGGATGCAGCTATATCAACATGTACAGTCACAACTTTTTGTTGAGACATGTGCCTCTCAGAACATTTGAAGTTAAGATGTTCTTGTCTTCAATTTGATTGCTCTTTGTGACTTTGAGATTCACATTCCTTTTGATGTAAAAAAAAGAAAAAAAAAAGAATTAAAAGAAGTAGGGCAAAATGTTAAATAGTGTGAGTTTGAATTAATAAAGTTTTAATCAAAATTGGAAATTAAGGCGAAATATCTAACTTGCCTTGATCACAAAGGATGCAAAGATTGACCAATCAGAGTTTTGAGTCTTTCACTAATCATATGATGGTTTCAGTTTTAATTGCTTGAGATATTCCATATAGATATCCATCAAACCTAAGGATAAGACATTAAATTGTATAATTTTTGTATAATGAACTAGTTCACAAAATGTTTCAATGCTTCAAAAGTGAAACTTACGAATGAAAGAATCAATCCCCCTATAATTTGATTTCTTATTCTTGCTTCGAGAATCTATCTCTTTTTTACACCAACAAATATGTATAGTACAAAATAAAATAAAGTGTGAGGCACCACTTTAATCAGAATTATTAATTGACATGAAATGTTTGACTTGCCTTGATTAATAAGGACTTTCATGGCTGACCTGATAGAGGTTGGGCTCTGAATGTCATCCATTCAGCAATGTATCATACCCTACCAAAGCTTGATCAAGTCGAAGGCTAAGGAAAAAAAGAGAAGAAAAAGAAGAAAAACGAGATTATTAGAATAATTTTCAGTCCCTTTAAATCACTTAGCCATATAATAGAAACTAAGAAGAAGAGAAAGGATCGTAGCTCACAAAAAGCTTGAGATAAATGTTTAGTATCTTCTGCAGCATATCCATCCAACAAATTTGCAAAAAAGCTCCAACAAGTTGTGCATATGGTCCTCTTCATCATCTTGGGCATCAACAACATTACTGTTAGTATTCTGTGTCGTTGTATCCATCGGAGAATCGCAATGCTCGGTGCACTGTCTACAGTCATAGCTTGTTCGTGCGTTAGAATTAGTATCTTCTGCTGCTGATCTGGTATCACAACTTCTCTGCTCATCATTGTACTCTATCATTGTCTGATGGTCGCGCTTGGTGGCTTCTGTGTTGTCACAGCTTCTCTGAGCATCAGTACTGGTATCTTCTGGGATGTTTCTGTTGATAACATAACGTGTATATATAAGATAGTACCCACACTCTTTCACTTCGACTGGTGCATCCAAGCTATGAAATGAAGCCTTCAAACGTCTCCATTCGTTTGACCAATACTGGTTGTCAATAGCAACCTTGGGATAATAAGTCACACACATTTGACTTGATTCACCGCAAATTGGGCAGCAATTAAACCGGACATCATCCACGTGACAGCATTCAGATTGATCACCACAGATATTGAGTTCGCAATTTAACCCATCACAAGCCATAGGAATAAAAAGAGAGTATAAAGCAAATCCTAAGAAGTCCTCTTTTCTGTACCAATCCATAGGAAGCTCTATTGTTATTTGAGATCCTTTTTTTGCTGGCTTATCCACTCTGGAATTCCATTATTTCCCGAAATAACAACTCTGATTGCCTCGTTCCAATAGGAGCCGCATTCAAATTCCTGCACAGAAGTACAGTGTTAATACTCTGTTCATAAGGAAAAAGGGCTGAATGTTATGAAAATCATACCTCAATCATTGATTTGAACGGAGAAAAACCAAGTTGACTTGATGGACTTGATAAAGTTTCCAAGCATGTGCAACTGTGGACATCTAGATATCGTAAACTTCGCGGAAGCTCTGGAACTTGTGGAACCCTCCGGCAGTGACTCAAGTCAAGGTTTCTCAGTTTAGAAAGTTGAATGATACCTGCAAGTATGCTCCTAAAACAGTCCATGCTTAGATTTAGACCTGGAGCATACAAACACTTTAAACATTGCAAACTCCTGAGGTTCTCGGGAAATTTCTCAAGTTTTGTACAGAAACTGACATCTAGAGTTCTGAGAGAACTCAAATTACAAATGCTTTCTGGAAGACTCACAAGGCTGTCGCAACGTGCCAGCTTCAAACATTGAAGCCCATGTAGATGCTCAAATGATGATGGTAGTTCTTCTATAGCAGTTCCTGAAGCATACAAACGCTTTAAACATTGCAAACTCCTGAGGTTCTCGGGAAATTTCTCAAGTTTTGTACAGAAACTGACATCTAGAGTTCTGAGAGAACTCAAATTACAAATGCTTTCTGGAAGATTCACAAGGCTGTCGCAACGTGCCAACTTCAAATATTGAAGCCCATGTAGATGCTCAAATGATGATGGTAGTTCTTCTATAGCAGTTCCTGAAGCGTACAAACGCTTTAAACATTGCAAATTCCTGAGGTTCTCGGGAAATTTCTCAAGTTTTGTACAGAAACTGACATCTAGAGTTCTGAGAGAACTCAAATTACAAATGCTTTCTGGAAGACTCACAAGGCTGTCGCAACATGCAAGCTTCAAACATTGAAGCCCTTGTAGATGCTCAAATGATGATGGTAGTTCTTCTATAGCAGTTCCTGAAGCGTACAAACGCTTTAAACATTGCAAATTCCTGAGGTTCTCGGGAAATTTCTCAAGTTTTGTACAGAAACTGACATTTAGAAATTTGAGAGAACTCAAATTACAAATGCTTTCAGGAAGACTCAAAAGTTTGGTACAATCTGCAAGATTCAAATATTGAAGCCCTCTTAAGAATTGAATTGATGCTGGTAGTTCTTCTAAAGCAGTTCTATCTAAATGAAGCTCTCTTAAATTTTCCATATCCTCAAGGATTTCTGGAAAGCTCCTTAATTGTGAACAGCCTGAGCAGAAGAGAGCTGTAAGGGATTTCAACTCACATATACTAGGAAGACTCTCGAGGGGGTGTTTGGTACGTCGGAATAGGGAATGGAAATAATATTTTGTTTCCTTTCCTATTTCTTAGTGGAATAGAATGAATTTGATGATTCCATTTCTAGCATTTGGATGAACTTAGGAATGCAAGATTGGAATGATTATTTGTTTCCATTCCAATGTTTGATAATAATAGGAATGGAAATGAAAAAGAAATAAATTTACAATAATATCCTTACATATAATTTAAAATATTTTTTTATTTTTACTTTTATTTTAAAAAAAATAAAATTTGAGAGGTTTTTGTTATTAAATAATAAGACTAAAAAATATATATATACTCAATAAATAAAAAATTAACCATAAAAAATCATATAACCCTAATGCACAAATATTCATTTATTATTTTTATTAAAAATTTGAATAATTTGTCATGTTTAAGTAGTTATAAAATTATATTTTTCAAAAAAAAATTATTTATTATAATATTTAAATTCTCAGAGCTAGCAAATGTTTTTCCTATTTTCAAAAGAGGAAATAAAAGAATTCAAATTTATTCTAATTTTCAACAAGTATATTTTTCCAACCATTTCAATTTTTCTCTCTAGTTTCCATTAATACAAGATAAAGAAACATCAAAGATTCCAAACATAAATTAATAAAAAAAAATTTAATTGATTTATAGAGAAGAAAAAACACATATAAAGAAGTAGAAGAAGAAAGAGAAAATATGATCGAAGATGTAGAAGGGAGTTTTCAGAACCTAGTTGTAGCAAACAATGACGAATCCTAGATCCAACAATCAAAATGAACATCCAAAACCCTATAAATTAGAAATTGATTTTTTTTTTTTAAATATCGTGAAAGGTTTAATTGATTCAATTTGGAAGAATCACTTGTTGCAGAGAATTAGATGATGAGTGGGTCTCTAGCTTTGCAAAGAAGATAAGAAGTGGATGATGAATGGATCTCTACCTTTACAAAGAAGATAAACATCGGGTTTGAAGAACAAGATAAGAGGGTAAAATAGTAATTTAGGTTATTTTATATTAGCAAATAGGTTTAATGAATCAGAATACCACTTACTTTTAATGAATGCAAACCCGACTCATAAGTTGGATTTGATTTCTGTCGGAATAATTTTTTATTTCATTTCCGCCTTCTTAACATTTATCCAAACATAGGAATAAGGGAGAAAAGGAATGAAATGTCTATTCCCACTCCCTATTCCCGTGTTCCAAACACCCCCTCAAGGTTTTTGCATTCCCACAAACATAAGCTACCAAGTTCTAAGGGACACCCACTAGTGGGTAGTTCATTGATGGCATTTCCCTTTAAACAAAGTTTCCGTCGGGATTGCACATCCTCTTGACATTCCCGACAAATGGTGGGTATCATTGCTTTACCATTGTTCTTTTCATGATCATGGGCATATATGAGATGGATCCCACACTCTTCCACTTTCATTGCTTTACCATGTGAGAAGCCACAAAATGAAGCTGTCAACTGCCCCCATTTATTTGACGGGGAGTTCTTCACAATCTCCACCTTCGGATAATAAGTCATCCACATTTTTGGTACAACATCATAGCAGTGATACGAGGGATAAAACTGGAGTTCATCCACAAACTGAATTTCATGACCACGCAAAGTCAAACCATACTGGAAGTAAGTTGCATCATTCTCCAATGTCTCCTCAGATTCATTATCGAGTGGATCATAGATGCAGTACAAAACAAAACCCAACAAGTCGTTATTTTTATACCAATTTTGAGGAAGCTTTGCAACTACTTTAGCTCCCTTCTCGTGATGGCTTATCCATTTTGGAATTCCACAACTTCCTGAAATAATAAGATTTACTCGGGCAAAACGTTTTTCTTTAGGACAAATCCTGCATTCAAAATCCTGCAGAAAATTTAATTAACACGTAAATCCCCATGTCTCCACAAAAAAGTTTTGTTCTATGAATATCATACCTGAATCAATGATTTGAAGCAGTTGAATAGAGAAGACCATAGTAGACCGGAAGAAGTTTCCAGCCGTGGGCACTCATGTACATCTAAGACACGCAAATTGGATGGAAGCGCTGGAATTTGTCGAAGCTCTTGACAGTGACCCAAGTCAAGGAGTCTCAGCATAGAAAGTTGATTGACCCCAGCAGGTATGCTCCTAAAAAGATTCTCGGTTAGAAGTAATTGTTGCAGAGATGATAGGTGGCAAATTTCAGTGGGGATTCCTCCTTCATCCATACTGCAGAAAGATAGATCTAACAGTTTCAACGAGTACAAGCAGCAAATATCACTCAGAATTTCTCCTTGCATTAGCTTGGACTTATGTAGAATTAACGTCTCTAAGGAGCATAAACCTGACAAAGAAAGCATTTGGCAACATGTTGAATTTAAGCCACAAGCATAGAGATGCTTCAAGCTTTGCAGCCTCCCTAGGTTTTGTGGCAATTTGTGGAGTTTTGAACAGTAACTGACATCGAGAACTTGAAGAAAGCATAAGTTACAAATGCTTTCTGGAAGACTCACAAGGTTTTTGCAGCTGTTCAGATTCAAAACTTCAAGCCTATTCAAATGTTCAATTGATGATGGTAGCTCCTTTATAGCCGATCCGTTCAAGTGAAGCTGCCTTAAGTTTTCCATATTCTCCAAGATTTCTGGAAAGTATTGTAATTGTGAACAGTTAGAGCAAAAGAGAGATTTCAGGGATTTCAACTCCCAAATGCTTGTTGGCAGACTCTCAAGGTTTTTGCACTCTCGCAAACATAAGGTATCAAATTCAGAGGCACGCTCAATGGGTAGTTGGCTGATTATCTGACCCTTGAAACAAAGCTTCCGGTATTCCACATTCCTCTGGCATTCCAAGCAGCTAGCATCCACATCCTCAGTCTGTACTATTGGATCCTGGGCGTATATGGGTTGGAGCCCACACTTGAGCACCTTAAAATGATTGCGAGAGCCCATAAATACAGCATTAAGATGCATGAATCGATTGGTGTGACAGCTCTCCAGAATAGCAGCCTTGGGATAGAATATCACCCACATTTGTTCTGATACACCTCCATCATGGTAGCATTTACAAGTAGTGCGAAAACTGAGATGTCGCACACACAGGGAAGAAAATCCATATCCTTCATTCAATGACAATTGACATTTTAACTCAGTGGAGATTGAAGATTCAGCTTCAAGTAAATCGTCATATTCATTTAGGGCTTCGTCACCAGATTCATTTTCCGATGCACGTGCCAAATCATTTTCACATTCATCGAGTGGAGCATAAACAGAGCATATAGCAATTCCCAAGAAGTCATCATTTTCATAACAATTCTGAGGAAGGCCCATTGCGATATTATATCCCTCTTTGATTCCTTATCCACTTGGGAATTCCACTGCTTCCGGGAACAACAATACAGATTCCATCGCCAATGTAGTCGGAATTAGGGAGAAATACTCCATTTGAACGCTTCTTGTGTTTCAAATCCTGCACAAATGGACAATGTAAATCTAGTGGGTCTGTGTCATTATGTGAGTTTTTATGAGAGAGTTTGTTATCAGTTTTCGATAAATTGATTCCCAGTTTTAACTTTCTTTGATCTATGCTCCTGAATCTACTTAACATCCCTTTTAGTTGACGTATAATCAATGAACATGAAAGTGAGTGACAAGATTAAGTGTGAAAACTGGAAGTGAGGGGAAACTGAAACTGAAAGTGAGTAGAATAAGCAGATCTCTTCTTCACTTGCAGTAGCTTCTTCTCCATTCAGATTCAGAGATCTTAGAATTGTAGCTTCAACTTAACTCTCAGAATCTTAAAGACAAAGTTCGCTCAAGTTTCAAAAACTCACGGAAAAAATTTCGCCTCATGTTTCTCTTAATCCCATGAGGCGAGAGACATGTAGCACACGCTTATTGGCTTTTTTCCATGCAAGTTTCAAGGTGGAGCATCTAATGAACTAAAACATTCCTTCAAATCCTAGTGGAAATTCACACTAGAAATTTCAGAATTTGCTAAAGAAAGGTTTAATTCATTTTATCCATGAATAAAAAAGCATGTGAGGGCATTTTAACTTCCTAATAATTATTATATTAAACTATAATTCTCATTATTTAAACTCATGATCCGTAACTTTATCATCACATTTTGAAGAGACTTTCGTCATCTCTTCCATGAATTAATTGATGTTTAAGGAGGTATAATATTTTTTAATTGAATTTAACATTATTTCTATCCTTATACTCATTTTAAACTATTATATTTTTTTTATAGATTTATCAAAATAAATAAAAACTTAACAAAAAATAAATAAAGATTTCAAAACAAACTTTATAGAGTTATCAACACTTATTTACATCATTCTTTAAAAAAAAAATTATAATTAAAAAAATGTGATATAAAAATTATAAAGAATAAAATTTTTAGAAAAATGTACTAGTTATTTGAAATCAAAATTCCTAGTCAGTGATCGTCAAAAAACTGTAATAGCTATGCAAATGAGAAAAAAAATAAATTAAAAGTAAAAAAAGAAATTATCAATGCCAAGAATGAGAAACCATTTATTTATTTATTTATTTTTGTAAACATTTTTTTATTCTGATTGTATGTATTCATTACAATTTTTAAATTAATAAATAAAGTTTTTATCACAAAATTTTAAAATGGCATCTATCAAAATTTATATATTGTTATTAGATTTTTATAAATTTCATTTATATCTTCAAAATTACAAACTCCTTTCCATTATTATTTCTTATTTTTCTTATTGAAAATGCATCTTTATTCATCATTTGAAAGCATAACACTTTGAATCTTAGGATGTACTTCTTTCTTCCTAGGCATTGCACTCTCATAGGACCCATTAAATCCATATGCAACATCTCTAAGATCCTAGAAGAAGAGAGAATCAGTTTTCTCTCTCTCATGTGAATTCATTTTCTTAGATGGGACAGATTTTAGGATTTTTAGGTTTTCCTAAATGGGAAGTGCTTTAACTGGTTCTTTAATTGTAATCCTAGACTAATCATTAGAGTTTAAATGCGCTATCATACAATGCTACTGTCTTTGGATGTAAATTTCACATTTTACAACTATGTGCACTAGATGATAAGGAAGAAGTAGAGAGGTGCACAAAGGCATAACAAAAATTACCAAAAATTCGATTTCATACCAACACACATCCTTGAATAGACACTGATTTGGAGTAAAATGAACAAAGCATATACAATCACAAATTTAAGTTGCATTAATTAAGTTTGCTTTCAATCCAATATATAGTAACTCCTTGAGTATAGGTAAATTTGGACCTTCTATGGTACCTTTCACTTTCGAGTTGGTTATATGTAATACAACCATCCCTAAATACAACCAAGCTTCCCTTTAAGGTTCAAACGTGGAGAAAACCCTAAGTTCATTGTTTCTTTTACCATTCCCAAATACAACCAAACTCCTTTTATGAGTTCAAAAGTCGAGAGAGATCCAAGTTCTCTGTCATACAACTAGAGTAGCCACTCTCAAAATCCAAAACGAGTTTTTCTCTAGCTCTTAGGCCCTATGGTCAACAAGGTTTTTTGGTTCTCCTTCTTAACCCAGATTTTCTTTCCAACAGACAATTTAAATCCTATTTAAGAATTGTTTTTAAAATTAATTTCTCAGTTCTTAATAATAGAAACCTATTTTGTAGACTAAAACCATGTTTGGCAACTTTTTAACATATTATAGTTTTTTGAGAACTTGTTCTAAAAATAAGGTTTCTCCTAATAACATATTTTAATTGCTTTCAATTGTTTTCATTTATTTTGTAAGGTTGTTTTAAAAAAATAATGGTACATATATAAAGAATGATGAAAATAAAGAACTAAAAATAAAAGTTATTTTTAATAAATATTTGGAAATACAAAAAATATATTAAAAACATTCTAAGTTTGTAAATAGACTTTTATTCTAGAAAACATTAGACCAACTATTTTTGAATCATGCAAATTGGGCACACATTTTCTGTGCCTAGTTTTCTACCCAAGGCCCTGTAAATGAACACAACCTCAATTTTGAGGAGTTTCAAAAAGATGGTTGCTTTCTCGAAGGGGAGAGGAGTTTCGAAGGGTGGTAAGAGTTTGTTTACAGTGGAATCAAAGACATTCGAAATCCCCATTGAAGGGATTCGAGGCAACTGAGAGGGATTATTCCGAAAAGGAACAAAGGCTTCTCCTTGTAGATAAAATTTGGTGAAAAGAGCTTCAGTTTTCTGTTGGAAGGGGTGGAAGACTGGTGCAGAGGAGAGTCAAGCTCGAGGCACCTTAAAGTTTAGGAAGAAAAAGGAAGAAAATATAGGTTAGAGTGTCGTTCACATGAAGCCGATAGGTATCTGCTATGCTCGATGAGGGATTTGGAAGCTAAGAGGTTTTGTCTAGTGTTTCCAGAAGGTAAAGGCTTAGTAGAAGGGTGGTTTCTGCTGGCTTAGAAGTTAAGGGCCCTTGGAGTTTCTACTCCAGCTTTGAGCAAAGGTGATCTAGGTACTTCCAACTCTGAAAAGAATGGTTATATGGTCAAAGGAAAAGATAAAGGGAAAGGAGTGTATGCAGAAGTCGTGAGAAAGGAGGCAGGGGAATTAAGGGATGCATTGTGAGTGCATGTTGGGAATCGTGACCTGCTCAATAGGGAAGAGCAGTTTAGTCATTGCTTAGTAGGATGCTTTGGTGATAGTGTCGAGGTCGTCCCTTCTTTGTCCTTATTGAAGGAGTGGGCGTGTGAAAGGTGGTCTCTCAAGGGAGGTTTAAAAATCTCCAATTTGGGTGGAGCCCTTGTGTTGTTCGAATTTGAAGATAAAAGTCGAAGCGGATTTGGTGCTTTTAAGGGGTAGTATATGTCTTAAGAAGAGAGAGTTTTTCCTGCAAAAATGGGGACCTAAAGTGGGGTGTTTTAGAAATGAGAGCCACCCTAAGGAAGTGTGGGTGAAAGTTGTCGGACTTCCACTTCACCTTTGGAGTAGAGAGGTGTTCCAGAGTATTGGAGAGAGATGTGGGTGTTTCATAGTTGTGGATAAGGAAACTGCTTTCTCCTCCGAGTTGATGTGGGCTCGTATCTTGCTGAGAGCCTTTGGGAAGTTTAGACTAGGAACTTCACAAGTGGCAAACTCCCTCATGGTTCTCAGAGGTAGTGGCAAGGTTCGCTTAGTTTGAAGATGAGAGACGAGAGATCAGGGATGAGGTTGGGGGTGAAACACGTGCCGAAGTTAGCGTGCAATATGTTCAAAATTTTCAAATTGATATGCAGTCTTGGGGGATAGGGGCGCAGGTTGTGTGTGGCAAAAGGAAAAGGAAGGCAGCAGTTGTAATGGTTGCAAAGGGTAAGCTGCCTAGTGTAGCTGATATGGACTCTTCTTGCAGTGGGTTTAGGTCCATAAAAGAAAATGGGAAGGCTTTCAAAGGGAATGGTTGTTTGGCCTTAAGTGGTGAAGTGGTTTGGGCCAAAGGCCCATTGTTCGTTAGCCTTGAAGAGGCGGGCTTGGGTAGGTCTCCTAAGCCCACTTTTAATAAGGCTAGCACAAGCTTTTTGGAGCATCCCTCCTCGGCTAGGGCTCCATCTATTCCCGCAGGGGGTGTTGGGGGACGGATGCGGAGCTCTTGGCTATTGAAGTTGCAGTCACCGCGGAATTGCTACCGCATCGTCGGAGGGTCATTGACAAGGCTCTAATGGAGGAGGCTTCCAGGTATTATGCTATTCCCAATTTTTCTTCTTTTTTAGGGCTTCGGGAATCCTCTTCTTCTTCTCTCTGGGGCCACACCGAAGCTGTAGGGGTGTCGTAGGGGTTTGCTTATGGAACGGAATGGGAGTTGGGTCGGTTTCCACCGAGTGTGGTGCGGAATAGAGCTGAGCCGACTTTATGAGGCTCGAGTGAGACTTCTTGGGACTCGGTTGACGCTAAGAGAGTGAATGGGTTAGCACTTGTCCCAATGGGGTCGGACTTTACGAGTCCTTTTGAGAAAAGGAGTGTCTGTCACCTAGAAGAAGGGGGATGTGATGAAGGGTGGAGTTCAAGCCGTCTTGCGATGTTCAGTCGCTGCTTGGGTATGCCGACGAAAGGCTTCGAAAAGGAAATTTTGTACATCTTAAGGAGAATGATAGGGAAAATTGAGTAAAAGGGTAAGAAAGGGGTGACTAGGAAGACAAGTTTAAAATCTTCAAAATCCAATAAGGAACTCAAGAAGCTGGAGTGGACTGTTAGAGAGGCTAATGATAGGGATAAAAGGAAGATTATCAAGTCAATCATTAAATCCTAAAGATTGGACCTGGTTTGTTTACAGGAAACTAAAATTAAAGAAATGACTACAGGGCTTGTTTGTAGTCTAAGGGTGGGAAGAAATCTAGAATGGAGAGCAATCAATCCTAGGGGTGCAGCTAGTGGTATTCTGGTGTTCTGGGACAATAAACTGGTGGAGCTGATTGGCTAGGAAAAAGGGGTTTTCTCAATTTGGTGTTGGTTTAAAAATTGCATGGATGGTGTAGTGTGGGTGTTCACTGGAGTGTATGGGCCGGTATGCAATAGAGATAGAGAGGATTTTTGGGAGGAACTAGGGTCAATTAAAGGGTTATGGAGTGACCCTTGTTGTGTAGGAGGGGTTTTCAATTTGGTAAGGTTTCCAAAAAAGCGTAGTAGGAGAGGTGGGCTTATTGCTTCAATGAGGAGATTCTCAAAAGTGATAGAAGATTTGGAGTTGAGGGATTTTCCTTTGACGGGGGGCTCGTTTACTTGGAGAGGAGGCTTGAATAACCAGGCCCAGTCTAGGCTTGACTGGTTCTTATTGACGAACAACTAGGATAATCTGTTCAATGGGGCCATGCAGGGAATTCTCCCCAGACCCGTCTCAGATCATTTCCCGATCCTCCTAGAAGGAGGAGGGTTGACGAAAGGACCTTCCCCTTTCAGATTTGAGAATATGTGGTTGGAGGAGGAGGGTTTCAAAGACAAGATGAAGACATGGTAGCGGAGTTTAAAATTTACAGGGACATCCAACTACATTTTAGATGCTAAATTGGGGACTCTTAAAAATATTCTGAAGATTTGGAATAAAGAAGAGTTTGGGCTCATTGAGACTAAAAAGGGTGAACCTCTTATGCCGGTTGAGTATTGGGATGAAAAGAAGAAATGTGCAGCTTTAAATATAAAAGAGTGTGAAGCAAGAAATGGAGAAAGAGTCCTACAAGTCTTGGGTGATGAGAGAAGAGATTTTTTGGAGACAAAAGTTTAGGAAGTTGTGGCTGAAGCAGGAGGGGAGACAATAATACCAGATTTTTTCATAGGTTAGCGAATGCTCATAATAGAAGAATATGGTTGTCCAATTTGAAAGTTAATGGCTATTGACACTCAGAGGAAAATAATTTAAAAAACAATGTGGTGGGGGCGTTTCAAAAACTGTACTCAAAAGATAAAGGGTGGCGCCCTAGTATCGATGGGCCATCCTTTATAGGTTAGATAGAAGTGAGGCTAAGGGGTTGGAGAATCCTTTCTCGGAGGAAGTGGTGTTTGCAGCTCTTTTAGATCTAAGCAAATACAAAGCCCTAAGGCCGCATAGTTTTACCATGGCATTTTGGCTTTTTTGGTGGGATGTGGTGAAGGTTGAGATTATAGGCTTTTTTAGAGAATTTCATGAAAGGGGTATATTTGTAAAATCTCTAAATGTCACCATCTTGGTTTTAGTCCATAAGAAGGGAGGTGCACAAGATTTGAAAGATTTCAGATCGATTAGCCTTGTGGAGCCTTTACAAGTTGTTGGCCAAGTGTTGGCAAATAGAATCAAGAAGGTAATGGGAAAAGTGATTTCGGAACCCAAAATGCCTTTGTGAAGGGTAGACAAATACTTGATGCAGTTTTGATTGCAAATGAGGCTGCGGATTCTAGGTTGAAAAGCAATCAAGGGGGTGTGATGTGCAAATTGGATATAGAGAAGGCCTATGATCATGTCTGCTAAAAGTTCGTGTTGGCAATGCTAAAAAAAATGGGCTTTGGTGAGAGATGGATTAAGTGGATGGAGTGGTGTATCTCTACTGTAAGATTCTCTGTTCTTATAGATGGTTCTCCCTCCGAGTTTTTCCAAAGTTCAAAGGGTTTGAGACAAAGAGACCCCTTATCCCCTTATCTGTTCGTGATAGTTATTGAGGTATTTAGTTGCTTATTGAGAAGGGCCATTAGTGGGGGCTTTATATCAGGGTGGAGGATAAGAGGCAAAGTGGAGAGGGGATTCTGATATCTCACTTGCTTTTTGCGGATGACACCTTGGTGTTTTGTGAGGAGTCTCAGGATCAATTGACGCATCTAAGCTGGCTTCCCATGTGGTTTGAGGTTTGCTCATGGTTGAGAGCTAACTTGGAGAAGAGTGAGCTTATTCCGATGGGGAAGGTAAAAGATATAGAAGATTTGGCTTTGAAGTTGGGCTATAAAGTGGGTGGTCTGCCTTCCTGTTATTTGGGCCTGCCTTTGGGGGCACCCTTCAAATCAGAGGTGGTATGGGATAGTGTTGAAGAGAGGTTTCGAAAAAGGCTGACTATATGGAAGAGACAGCATATATCAAAAGGGGGAAGACTCACCCTAATATGAAGCACTCTCTAGTTTGCCGATTTACTTCATGTCTCTCTTCTTTTTGCCCAGAAAAGTAAGGCTAAGGTTGGAGAAGATTCAGAGGGACTTCCTGTGGGGGGAAGGACCTCCTGAACAAAGGTCACATCTTGTTAGGTGGAACTTGGTTTGTCTGGAAAGAAAGAAAGGTGATTTGGGTGTGAGAAATTTAGCTTTGATGACTAAAGCTCTCTTGGGTAAGTGGAATTGGCGCGTTGCCATTGAAAGTGAGGCTTTGTGGAAGCAAGCGATCGGTCACAAATATGATGTAAAGGAGGGGGGATGGTGTACTCGGGCCGTAAGTGGGAGGCATGGTGTAGGGCTTTGGAAAGCTATTAGAAAGGAGTGGTTGGGTATGTATAGCAGTTTAGTCTATCGCGTGGGCAGTGGTAGGAAAGTGAGATCCTGGAAGGATAAGTAGTATGGAGATGAGCCTCTTTGCGAGTCCTTCCCTTCTTTATTTGTCATTTCCTAGGCTAAAGATGTTTGGGTATCGGAAGTGTGGAAACCAAATGGTGTAGAGGAGGTTGGACCCCTCTTTTCGCAAGGGCGCTTAATGATTGGGAGATTGAGATGGTGGAGCAGTTTATGCTAAAAATCCAAGCCTTTAAGGTGTAAAGGGAGGACGAGGATAAGGTGGTATGGACAGCATCTAGAAGTGGAGGACTAGTATTTGGAGAGCGTATGTGCCTCCTAAGGTAACTTTCTTCGCTTGGGAAGCATCTTGAGGCAAAATCTTAACTTTGGAGCAACTCCATTGGAGGGGGTACTCTTTGGCAAATAGATGTTTTCTTTGCCTTTCTGAAGCAGAAAGGGTGGATCACCTTTTACTTCATTCTGTTAAGACGCGGGCATTGTGGAATCTTCTTTTTTCCCTCTTTGGTGTGACTTGGGTTCTCTCTGGTTTAGTTAAGGAAACTCTTCTTGGTTGGCATGGAGCGTTTGTGGGAAAAACCCGTAAAAAGGCATGGCAAATGACTCATTTATCTATATTTTGGTCAATATGGAAGGAAAGAAATTTATTGGCTTTTGGGAATGAGGTGTTTTCACTCCAAAGGTTGAAACATTCTTTTGTATGTAATCTTTGGTCTTGGGTTAGGGTGTTATAGTTTTGAGTCCTTATTCTCTTGTTAACTTTTTTGAGTGGCTAGGCTCTAAGTAAGGGCAGGGGATGTCGTTTCTTTCCCCTTTCTTGGTTTAGAGTATGTGGGTTGCTTTTGTATACTCCTGTATACTTAGAGGGCACTAGTTTGGTGTTTCCTCTTTTGTTTAATATATTTCTTTTTACCTATCAAAAAAAAAAAAAAACTATTTTTGAGAACTTTTTTCAATAACCGTTTTTAAGAATTATTTTCAAAAAAAATTCCTAAACAAAGCCTTAACCTTTAAGGATCTAAAACTTTGCACTAAGTTTGGGGTTTTATTGTTGGATTTCTTAGTCTTGCAAGCTTTATGATGATCTTGCAATATTTTCTTTAATTTACTTTTCATTTTACTTGAGCATTAAGTTTGGCTAAGTATTGAAGAATAACCTTGGCATACATTCAACTTCTTTTATGGACAAAGGAATGGAGCTAGATCAGACTTTCTTTGAATTTAGTCAATTCTGATTTACGTGACTCATAATCAGATTGTAAAACATTCAAATTTTTTAACAAGGTACCTTGCTCATTTTCAAGGTAAGAGATTTTTTTCAAGCAAGGAAGTCTTCTCTCATACTTCTTTTATTCTCATCCAACTTTCACAATTTTCATCTTAAGGCTTCCTTGGCAATCTTTTTTTTTTTTTATTGGAAACGCCACAAAGATATATTAATATAAAAAGAAGTACAAGAAGAAGGATGAGAAATCCTCCCACCAAAGACAACTAAATTACAGGAAAAAACACATAAAACAAACGAACTCCCACTAAGGACCAATCCCTATGGAGTACACACGCTATCCAATCCAACTGAATCACATTAAGGGGAGTCCCCTTAAATGCCTTGGAACAGAAAGCCCAAAGGGAAGCAAGGAAAACAATAGAGTCCCAAAGGCTTCCTTGGCAATCTCAAAAGACAACTTTTCTTCCAAATATGTTGTATCATGATATGAACCTTCAAAATTTTCATATTCAAGATCAGTTTCAAATTTAACATTTTTCTTTTCATTGCAAAGTGATATAGAAGGGTAACAAGTATATCAACAATTTCGTCAGGCTCATCGTGCTCAAAAGACACAAATATCATCAATGTCATGTGACAATAAATCATAATTATGTTTATGCATGTTTCTAGCAACTTAATGCAATGAAATTTGTACATTCTTCATCAAAATCATACCAAATTACTTCTATGACCTTATCCTTTTGACATTCAAGAAAGTGACCTTTCTTTACACAGTAGAAACTTTGAATCAACTAGATCTTTTTTGTGCATTTTAATCTTTTTATCACATTTCTTTTCCCTTGTTTAATCACATAGGTTATCCTTTGTTTTTGGAAGCTTTTTGAACTTTTTGAAACTTTATCAAGCCTATAAATTTCCAATATTGGTCCTTTTTTATTCCTATTCTGATTTAGAAGCATGTTTATCTACTCCTAGTGCAATATTAATGTTTCTTTTTCTTAGGAACACTTAGTCATCTCCAATTGAAGGAAGCCAACTATCTCATCTGGCTTTATTGAATCAACAGTGTTCCATTCCTCTATTGTTATGACCTTAGGTCTAAAACGATCAAAGGGGATCTTAACAGTTTTTCGAGTAACCTTGGAATCAGGTAGAGGCCTACATAGATTGAAAGTTAGCATTCACAATGTCCATGATTTCAATAATATATTAAGAAAATAATTTTGTTGTGATCATTTGAAATTCATTACTTCACCTGTCCCAACTTTACATAGTTTTTCCTACCCTAGTGGATATACATCCAATCTCTATTTAGCACCTTATCAGGATATCAACAAAATTGAATAGAACTCCAATCTCTATTAGACTTCATTTTCAGGAAGTATATCAGTTGTACCTTGGAGTGAGTATAATTATCTCCTTTGAAGTATGGAGGTCTACCTATAGAGGTTCCATCTCAGAGAATTTCCATCTTAAGAGAATATAGTTTATCCATATTGAGAACATGAGCAAACATGTTTTGACACAATTTATGAGTTTTTAAGAGAGTATGCAATGAACTTGAGATCTCTTTTAGATTATCAAATAACATATGCACATGAATGTGATTGCGTGATTAGCACAAGGTCATAGACTAAAATGTCTCTAATGAAATCTCAGCAAACAAGCACACAAATATTTTTTTTTTTCGATAAGTAAACTCATATATTAGCAAAAGGCAAAGCGCTGCAAAGCATACAGGGAGTATACGAGGCGATGAAGACCTCTCAACAAAAAAAAACCAAAAGAAACAAAAAAACCACCAACCCTTAACTGGAGGCTATCCACTCCAGGAAACCTATAAGGGAACAAGCACACAAATATTGCACAAGATATAACATAAAAAATCTCTAAGTGGAGAAAGGAAATAATAAATAATAACAGTGGGTGCCTTTGTTGTTGCAAATCCACTATGAATATAAATCCAGTTTTGCCTACAAGTCCTCCAAGATCAATCACCAATCCCCTTATGGAATCCTCAAAGTGATTATTTCTTCAATCCACACCTCTTTTTGATATGCTTCAATACAGCTCATCATGTACTCACCACCAATCTCTCACCATAGCCTCCTTCAACTCTCTTCAATTACCACGAGTTTTCTTCTGCTCTACTAATTACATTACAACAGAATCACCTTCATTATCTCATTGAAGTGATCTCCAAAAACTAGAAAACAAAAATTCTATTTGCAAAGCAACTTCTTCTTCATATAGATTCAGAGAACCAAAATAAGAAGATGTTTTCACTTGTAGCAACATCTTCATGTAGATTCAGAGAACTCAAATTGTAACTTCAAATTCACTCTTAGAATCTCAATTAAGGTAAAGCTCACATTTCAAAATCTCCCACCAAGAGTTTCACTTACTCTTCCTTTTTGAAATGAGAGTAGAACCAACTTAGTGCCAAGGGACATAAGGCACACCCTTATTGGCCTATTGTCATGCAAATTTCAAGGTGGAGGAGCATCCAACTAACTCAACAAATGTTTTTTCGCTTCTGGCCATTTGTTTCTATGGTCTAGAAAAATATGTCCTAGATGATTCCCATTGTTTCAACTCTTTCATGAAAAATGCTTCTCAAATCACTCACTCCAGTCTTTCACTCACATTACCTGTGAACTCCAATCTGCAGTAGTCAAATCCTATCAAAAGACTTGGATTGAGTTCCTGGTTCTCGGTTGCCTAGCTCTAGCAAACCAGGACTTCTGTTAGCAACCTGGAACAAGTAGCTTATCCTTTCAATCCCATTTTTCAAGCTCAATTCCCTCCACCAGTGAAAGCAAATGGTCTTATATAATCAACTCCATTCACTCCAGGGCTATACAGGAAACACTTGTGAGCTGGCAGGCAGTAGCTCCTCACGACTCACCATATTTCCAACCCCATTTGCTCCATCAAATTCATAAGAAGCTAACAAAATAACTAGCATTATATATCATACAATATCTATGCTAGTTAATTTACATGGAAATGCAATTTCTACCCTAATATGCCAACATACAGGAATACATACAATTTATACAAACATTGCACGCTAACACAAGAAAATCATACCTGACTTGCTGATTTGAGGCAATTCACCAGAGAATGCATAGGTGGCAATGAGATCCCAATTGAGCTGTGACAATCTAACAGTCGCAGACTTGAAGGAAGCTCTGGAATTTGTGAAAGCTTCTTGCAGTGACTCAAGTCAAGGGCTCTAAGGTTAGAGAGTTGACTGATACCCACAAGTATGTCACTGAGGGTTCCTCCTTCCTCTGGACTGCACCGACTTAGATTTAATACTTCCAGTGAGGATAGATGGAAAATACAATGGAACACTCCTCCATTTAGATTGCAATTTCCTAGACTTAATTCTTTCAATGCGTTCAAGCAGTTATCACTCTTTATTACTCCTGGTGTTAGATTGCATTGATCTAAATATAGTTCCCTTAAGAGAGACAAACCTGACAGAGAAGGCAATTGACAACTAAGCGAATTTAAATAAAGAACCTCTAGACATGGCATTCTCTCCAAGTCCTCCGGAAATCTGTCAAGTTTTGAGCAGCCTTTAAGACTTAGAACAACAAGAAATCTCAAATTACAAATGCTGTTCGGGAGACCCTCAAGGTTTTTACAATTATCCAAATTCAAGTAGCGAAGGCCTTCTAGAAGTTCAATCGATGATGGTAGCTTTTTATAGCTGTTTCATCTAAACAAAGCTCCTCTAGTTTCCAATATTGCTCTTGATTTTTGGAAAACTAGCTAGTTTTGAACAACCAATGCAACGAAGAGTTAAAAGGTGTTTCGACTCATGAATGTCCCCAGGAAGACTCTCAAGGCTTACACACCCTATAAAATTCAAGGAAAAAAAAAGTTAGTTTAATAACACTCTTATATGTGTGTGAACCTTAAGTAAAATTATACAACCTGAAAGAATTAGTTCCTCCAAATTTGGCACGTTTGAGAAATTTGGTAGCTCAATGAGTTGTTGTGAATCGCTGAGATTGATGTACCTTAAATTTCTAAGACACTGGAACAAATAGAATTTCTATTAATAAATCAATTTTAAAAAACTTTAAAATATTATAAAATAAAAGCACAAATAAATAATAATCATACCATGTTCCTTTCCAAAGTAGTTTTATGTTACTATTGCCCAATCTGAGGGAAACAAGATTGTCTGCATGAAAGTTTGATGGTAGAGATTCTAAAGAATATCCATCCCTTCTAAGGCATGTCAAGTCATACGGAAATACAAAATCTTCAGAGAGTTGTACGTGATTGTGGGAGATGGAAAGCAATCTAAGTCTATGCATCTTTTCGAAAGCTTGGATGGAAACTGTATCTGTTCTGATTTGTCCACATGAAGGGATATCCCTTCGATTTTTTCAGTCCCCTAGATAATAAGAGTATAAAATTAGAAAAGCACAATACATATAATCCTTACTAAGGTGATAAGATAAATAACGTTTAAACAAACATATTTTCTATATATATATATATATATATATATATCTTACCGTATTTCTTTTTAATACTCGTAAATATTTGTATGTCTCCATAATCTGCTCCTCTCTCCTGGCTCATTAGGACATTCTTGATCAACAATGCCCTTGCCCATTTGGGCTAACAAATCATGCATATCTATTCTGTTGTCCTTTGAAATGGTTATGAAACACCTATCAACGAGAGCATTTATTCCACTTTCCGCATTGAATTCGGAAGCATCCAATATTCTTGAAACTCTTTTCACATCACCTCCTCTAAAGAAACATGCAATGTCGAGAAATATCATCCTTTGTGTATAATCCAATCCATCAAAATTTATTTTAAGCACTTTTACAATTTCCATGTTAGGCACCTTTTCCAGCTTCCGCAATTCGCTTTTCCAATCGGGTAGTCTCTTTCCAAGTAATAGAGAACCCAAAACTTTAAGTGCTAATGGAAGACCATCAGCATATTGTACTACTTGATGAGAGAGATCTCCATAACCTTCCTTCGGATGATGTTGTTTAAAGGCATAACCACAAAAAAGTTGAAGAGCTTCCTGAAAATTGAATTTCTCAACTTCATACATATCATTCACTCCATGCCTAGTTAGCAAATCTTTTTTCCTAGTGGTAATGATGATTCTACTTCCTGGACCAAACCAATTATGCTTTCCAATCAAGTATTCTAATTGTGTCAGCTCGTCTACATCATCCAGAAAAACAAGAACCTTTTTTGAGGAAAGCTTGTCCCTTATTTCTTTGATACCTTCATGAACATTCCCTAAAACTATTTTCCTCGTTGTCCTTAGAGTATCATTAAGAAGTTGTTGTTGTAACTTAAGAAGACCAGAATTTTCTGTGGATTATTTTCTGACATCTGTGAGCAAGCTAACACTTTCAAATTGATATGAGATTTTGTTATAAAGAGCATTGATGATGGTAGTCTTACCGATTCCACCAAGCCCATAAACCCCAACCATGCGAACATCATTCAACTCAATCTTTAACAATGATATTAGTCTTTGCAAACGAGAATCCATTCCAACAATGTTCTCGTTAACATCTAAAGTCTTAGGGAAGCTTCTAGGGACGTTCTCAATAATTTCATCAATAAGCTCTGATTCATACCTGCCAATTGCAAAGCATAATGGGACATGTGTACTGGCGCATTAGGATGAGTTGCAAAAAACAATAAATTATATGAAATAAATTTAATGATGCCTAGTTTTCCAACTATAACTTAGAAGGGCTAAAAGGAATTTAAATTAAATAAAATAAACCACATCTATCAAATTACATATGAGTACAGTTTCATTATTCTATATAATTGCTCATATATATGATAGCAATAGGGAAAGAAAATGTAAAATATGAATTGCATTATCAAAAGTGGAAAAAAAAAAACTAAAATATTTTTGAGTTAGCTTATACTATTCAATCTTTTGGAAGGTTCAAAATAAAGTTGACTTGTCTAGAACATTACTACCCTATTTTGATAAGGGATTCCATCATAGGATCAACTGCTAGTCTGCATCCAAGCTTTTTAATCTAATAATTTTACTACTGATTAGACTGTCAACATTACTATTTTCTATACTTGCATGACTTTCTCTCACCATTTATTTAGATAAATGTCCCTTGTTGTTCCATATGTTGTATTTTGCATTTATTTTTGTCTCTAGCTGTATGAACAAAAATTTTTGAAAACCGTTTAATCAAAAATAACTTATGAATTAATTAAAAATATTTTATTTTGAATTTTAATCCTATTGCATGAATGAATTAAGAAAACAAATTTACATCAATTTTAACCTAAAATAATTTAGTATATTCTTTATGAATCAATAAAATAGAATTTTGTTTTTAAGAAATTATAATATTATGGTATCAAGTTTAAAATTTTAATGAACAGATCTTTATTTTATAAATAATAAAAATGAATAAAAAATTATAAAAAATTTAAAACTCACTTAGCTTTAAAAATTATAAAAATGATATAAATATTTTTTATATCAGCAGACAGAGAAAAGGAGAGTACTTCAAATGACAAATGAAGAGAAGTTACAATTACCTGTTCTTCGCATCATATCCGGCTAGATCGCTTGCTTGCCTCAGGGCAGTCTTCCATTTCCTTATCTTTTCCTTTCTCTCCTCATCTGCATTCTTCTCATGATGGGTAAATGCTTCTCCGTAAATCTCAGTTTGGTTCCGCACTTCAGACGGATCCACATGATAGAAAATTGGGATAACTACCATTTGTTCCCTTTCCTCTTTGCATTTCATGATCTTCACAAGCTCTTCCAGACACCATTTGGAACGAGCATAGGTTTCTGAGAAGACAACAATGGCACTCCTTGATTCCTCAATAGCTGTTAAGAGCTCTTGTGCGATCTCTTCACCCCTTCGAAGTTCTTCATCATCTCTAAAGGTTCTAAAACCGCTATGAATCAAAGCCTTGTAGAGATGATCAGTGAAGTTTCTGCGAGTATCTTCACCTCTAAAACTCAAAAACACATCGTAACTCCATTGAGAATGAGAAGTGGAAGAAGAAGAGGCCATGGTTGAACAGAAATTGAAAGAAAAATAAGGGTCTTTGGGTATTTAGTGGGTTGATTCCCTTAGGCTTATAGAAGCATGGATGTTGCCTTTTCTTTCTCAATTATTTTTATTCTTAGCTGTATCCCTCTAGCTGGTTCACCTACCTCAATTATTTCCCTCCACTGTTTTCTTATACATTTTACTCTCACTTTTCTCTTGTTGACAGTCAACAATGGCCGACAGTCTTGTCTCTGCAGTTTACAGCTGTTCTTTTCTTTTATTTCCGATTAATTTCTAAAATATAAAAAATAAAAAATGATCAAATCCAGTGGTCTTTACTTAGGTCATAAGATCGTGTGAACGCACATTAAATTAAAGTTATTCAATTAATTTTTGTCTTTTCCATAGTGAGCAATATTATAGTAGAAAATAAAGGTTTATTAAGTTGATATGTCAAGTAAAGCTAGCAACTTTGGTATTATAAGCTTCATTTTTGTAGATAGAAAAATATGATATGTCATATGACAAAAGGTAAAAGAAAATTTTGATCTTCAAGAGCCGAAAGAATAATAATATATAGGTTATAATGGTATATATAGGTCATTATGTAATGAGTGGGAAGGTGGGTACTTCTAAAAAGAATAGACTAAACCAATCACCCTAAAATTCAAAAGTACCTTTATTATAAAAGTCATTAATGTCGTAATGGTAATGAGAGTGAATATCTTTTGAAAAAATAGACAATCCTAAATTTCAAAAGAACGTTTGTTTCTTGACAATTGTATCCCAACAGTCTTATCTTTTTTAACTTTATATCTTTTTATTATTATTATCGTGAGGATGGTTAAAGATATGCTAGAGGTCTTTCTATGGTTTAAAAAGGAAAAATGTGAGTGTTAAGTTGGCATTTTGCCATTTTAGAAAATACTTAATTTTAAAATTATTAATGGGAAGAAATAAAGAGTTCACAAAAAATAAAGACATTTTTATTGACTGATCTAGGTAATCCCTTTCATGGCTTTTAATCGTAACTTTGTTGAAAATCTTACTCTTTCCTCTTTGTCTTCCTCTTGTTATTCCTAAGTTTCAACTCTTTTTTTAAAAAAAACATAATAATATTGGTTTTATGTTTTAATGAGATAGGTTACAAATTTGAAGAAAACATATTCTAGTGTATTTATTGATTATAACCCTCTCTTCAAAAGGGTTATCGTTATTTACATTCTCAAACTAATCAAATTTTGGATGAGCTTGAGTTTTCCTTTACTAACAAAACTTCTACCATATTTTTGTTGTAGGAATAATGTCAAATGACCATATTTTGAGAGTTAGATGAATGGTCTCAACCATCCAATCCAAATACCTACTCAATCCACAACTTCACTCCCACTAAACAATCTTTCTAACTATTAACACTATAATAATTAATAAGATCTCTTACCTTTGCTATTCAAATGATCATAATAGCGTAGATCCTCTATTTTATTTTTTTAACAACTTATTATGCAGTTATGATCATATTTCTAAGCTGTTTTTTTAGCTTTCATTGATGGTTCATTATGATTATATCGATTACTAGTTTTTTATTTTATTTTATGCAAGAGACATATGGGAGGGATTAGGTGCATTCCAATCTTGATTTTAGTGATTTTTAAATCTTAGTTTAGGACTTTGTTTTTGATTGATTTATAACATATTTAGGATTGTTTAAAATTTTAAAACTTTAACTTTATAATTAGATTAAAGTTTTAAATTAATTAATAATTGATTTCATTCTCCTTTTAAATGTAGAATATGATAAAAGGCCCATAACAAATTCAAACAAATCTTTATACAAATGAGAATTTATGTCATCCAATCATTTTATTAAAAATCACTCTATAAATTATAAAAATAAAGATATTAATATGTTTTTTTTTTTAAATTGACAAATCATGATGAAATTATAATCTTTTCAATATTTTATTAATTATATATTAAAACATCACTATAATTATTCAATTCCCACATAATATAAAATGAGTTATTTTCAGTAATAATAATAATAATAATGATAATAGTGATAATAATAATAATAATAATAATAATTAATCATATTTGAATAACATTTCATCAATTATATATCAAAATAAAGTTTTATGTTTATCATAACCTATGTTTTAAAACAAAACAATAAAAGTTATATTTCCATTTAAATGTATTTACATATCTACCTCCATAGCCTATGGTATTAAAATAATCTAATAAAACACAGTATCCCATAACCGGTCAACAGCACAGCTGCTCCTAGCCTTAGCCCCTTGCAGCTGCAATCAGCTGTTTCACTCTCTGTTACAGTCCAGCTTTGGCCGCCCAAGACATGCATCTTTTTACCCATCAATTAGAGCTTTGACCCAAAATAGTGCGTTTTAAAAAAAAATTCCAAAAAATAAAGTTGTTTTGAAAATAATGCCCGATCTAATGCGTCTGTACCACATAAACTGTCATATCATAAAACCGTAGTTGGTGACTACGATTTTATTTTTCTAAACTAGTTAGAAACCGTAGTTATCAACCACGGTTTTAACTTTAAGTTTAAAGCCGTAGTTGGTGACTACGGCTTTCACTTTTTTTTAAAATGATCAAAGGTATAGTCACCAACTGCGGTTTTAACTTTATATATATTTATATATAACTTTAATTTTTTTAATAAAAATATTATATTATTTTGATTTTAAATATACTTATTTCATTATTTTAAAAATAATAATATATGAAATTAAATAATTAATATTTTTAATTTGATATAAATATATTTTAAAATTTTATTAAAATAATATACTCTATATTTAATATAAATATATTTAGTTAATTATATTTAAATATAAATAAAATATAATAAATTATGAAAGCCTATTAAAAAACAAATAATATAAATTATTATATTAATTAATAATTTTTATATACTATATGTAAGTGGTATATAATGTCACATGTATTCAATTAAGTTTAAAATTTATCATATTTTAATTTAAGTTCATAATATTATATCGATATGATAATAATTTATTTATATATTTAAATAAATATGCTAAATTTTAAACTTAAATTAAACTTTTATATATATATATATATATATATATATATATCTATGTGTGATATTATATACTATTTACATATAATATATAAAAAAATTATTAATTAATATAATAATTTATATTATTTTTTCTCCAAATAGGCATTTATAATTTATTTATTTTAAATAAACATAATTTATTATATTTTATTTATATTTAATTTTAATTAAATAATTATATTTATATTAAATATAGTGTCAATTGTTTTAATAAAATTTATTTATATATTTAAATAAAAATGTGATAAATTTTAAACTTAAATTAAACTTTTATATATATATATATATGTGTGTGTGTGTGTGAGAGAGAGGTATTATATACCACTTATATATAATATATAAAAAATTATTAATTAATATAATAATTTATATTACTTTTTTATTTTTCTAAATAGGCATTTATAATTTATTTATTTTAAATAAATATAATTTATTATATTTTATTTTAATTAATTAATTATATTTATATTAAATATAGTGCCTATTGTTTTTATAAAATTTAAAAATAAATTTTTATATCAAATTAAAAATATCAATTATTTAATTTCGTATATTATTATTTTTAAAATAATGAAATAAGTATATTTAAAATCAAAATAATATAATATTTTTATTAAAAAAATTAAAGTTATATAGAAATATATATAAAGTTAAAACTGTAGTTGGTGACTACGGCTTTGACCATTTTAAAAAAATGTCAAAGCCGTAGTCACCAACTACGGCTTTAAACTTAAAGTTAAAACCGTGGCTGGTAACTACGGTTTCTAACCACTTTAGAAAAATAAAACCGTAGTCACCAACTACGGTTTTATGATATGGCAGCTTATGTGGCATAGACGTATTAGATCGGGTATTATTTTCAAAACAACTTTATTTTTTAGAATTTTTTTTTAAAACGCACTATTTTGGGTCAAAGCTCACCCAATTACCCTTGCCACAGCTATTTTTTCCCTTTGAGCTGCCCAAAGTCACACCAAACTAGCTGATAAACCATACCTTACAACCTGCAAACCATGTCCTCAGCCATCCCTAATAGCCCACTGCCAGCCCATAACTTAGCAGTAAGACAGCTCATACTAAAGCTGCCATGACCTATACCCTATAACCTAATATACGACTCTCACAAGGAAAATTCTAGGGTACCTCTACCGAAAAAGTTTTTCAAGCCATTGGATGTCCAAGATTACATCTTGGCCATCCATTTTAATTTTGAAATAAAAATTCCATTTAATCGGTTAAGGAAAGAACCGGTTGCGGCCTTCTTTCTTCCTCCATTCTCAACAATTTTGGGTTTAAATAAAATAAATATTAGATAAAGGTAGAATTGAAAAAAAATAAAAATAAAAATAAAAATGATATAAAATTTGAAAACATATTCATTAAAAAAAAATCATCATATATCATAATTATATTATTTTATTTTTAACAAATTATTAAACATTTAAATTCAACATAAAAAATGAATATGGTAATATTTTAATATGAAATGAGTATTTTCATTAAAATTCAATATTTTGATAATCATATGTAAAGCTTAGGTAATTAGACCGTCCTAATTTTTTTTCGTACTTTCCAAATTTTACATTTTTTGAATTTAAGGTTTTTAAAGTTAAATTACAATAAAATAAATTACTAATACTCTTTTAAGTTATTAATGATAGTATTTTCGAAAATAAATTTGTAATTTCAAAAATTTTTAAACTAAAAATCAATATGAAAAATGTGATGAAAGTACCAAACATGTATTTATCACATTTTTTGTACCGTTCTCATATTTTTTTGTACCCTAAATTATTTATATTTTTAAAATTCCAGATTTACTTTTTAACTTGAAATAACAATAACATGGCTTAATAATATTATTTTGAGTTATTATTAATAGAATTGTTAAAAAAAAATTAAAAAAAAATTAAATAGGAAATAATGTAAATTATCCTAAAAAATTAGAAAATTAAAACACTAAAAAATTAGAGAGAATATGAAAAATGTGAGAAAAGGTATGAAGATTATGAAAAATCCTCACATTCTTCATACCTTACCTCACATTCTCCGTACCTTGAAATTTAACAATTTTTCGATTTTTCCAATTTTTTTCCACTTAAAAATACAAATAATATTGTTTATTGATACTAATCAAGCTTAGAAATGATGAAAATTATTTTTAAGAAAATTTAAAAATTAAAACACTAAGTAATTGTAGAAGGTACGAATAATGTGATGAATGGTACAAAGAATGTGAGGAATCCTCACATTCTTAGCACCCTTCATCATATTCTCTTTACCTTAAAAAATTTTACAAATTTTCAAACTTTTCAATTTTTTTTTCCACATGGAAATACAATAATATTATTTATTGATACTAATTAAGCTTAGAAATGTCTTACAAAATTTGTACCATCTCTTAGAAAGTTCGTACACCCTCTTAGAAAGTTCGAACACTCTCTTAGAAAGTTCGAACACTCTCTTAGAAAGTTTGTACCTTCTTTTAGAAAGTTCGTACATTCTCTTAAAAAGTTCATACAATATCTTAGAAAGTTCGTACCCTCTCTTAGAAAGTTTGTACATTCTCTTAGAAAATTCGTACCCTCTATTAAAAAGTTCGTACAATCTCTTAGAAAGTTCGTACTTTCTCTTAGAAAGTTCGTACCCTATCTTAGAAAATTCGTACCCCGTCTTAGAAAGTTTGTACCCCATCTTAGAAAGTTCGTACCATCTCTTAGAAAGTTCGTACCATCTCTTAGAAAGTTCGTACTCTCTCTTAGAAAGTTCGTACCCTTTCTTAGAAAGTTCGTACCCTCTCTTAGAAAGTTCGTACCCTCTATTAGAAAGTTCGTACCCCGTCTTAGAAAGTTTGTACCATCTCTTAGAAAGTTCGTATAATCTCTTAGAAAGTTTATACCATCTCTTAGAAAGTTCGTACCCTCTCTTAGAAAGTTCGTACCCTCTCTTAGAAAGTTCGTACCCATTCTTAGAAAGTCCGTACTATCTCTTACAAAGTTCGTACTCTGTCTTAGAAAGTTCGTACCATGTCTTAGAAAGTTCGTACCCTCTCTTAGAAAGTGCGTACCATCTCTTAGAAAGTTCGTACCATGTCTTACAAAGTTCGTACACTCTTTTAGAAAGTTCGTACCTCATCTTAGAAAGTTCGTACCATCTCTTAGAAAGTTCGTACCCTCTCTTAGAAAGTTCGTACCTTATCTTAGAAAATTCGTACCCCGTCTTAGAAAGTTCGTACCCCGTCTTAGAAAGTTCGTACCATCTCTTAGAATGTTCGTACCATCTCTTAGAAAGTTCGTACCATTTCTTAGAAAGTTCGTACCTTCTCTTAGAAAGTTCGTGCCCTCTCTTACAAAATATTGATGACAATTTCATAACAAATGACTAAATGCTCTCAATTTGATTAATAATAACTCATAAAAAAATTAAAAAATCTAGATGTTATAAATCATTACATATTTAAATGTCATTTAACATGACATCTCTACCTACAATAGTTATATGTAAATGGAAAAAAAAAAAAATCAAATGTTACCTTTTAACACTTGTAATCACTTGACATCCTTCAAGACATATAAAGCTTCATCTTCAAATTTAATCTATGAACAAAAAAAAAAAAATTATATAAAAATATTAATAACAATTTGATAACAAAATTTTATAATAAACTCATAAAAAATTCTAAAATCGTTATTTAACATCACATTTCTTCCTACAACAATTATATTTGGATAAAAAAATATCAAATATTACCTTTGACACTTGTAATCACTTGAAATCCTTCATCTTCTTCATATAATACAAATTTTAAATTTTTTCTCTAAAAAAGTTTTAAACTTGATCTTGAAATTTGATTCATCAAAATACATCTTACATATTTTGTAATTTGGTAGTTAAAATTATTTAATTTTCATATTAAATTACTATCCTTTTTTATATATATGAATAATGAGAGTATAAGAGTAATTGGTAGGATTTTCTTTTTTTAGATAGAGTTAGGTAATGCATTAAATAAAAAATTATATTTTATTATAAAAAAGTTGTAATATTTAGATATATATGAAATGCATGCGATTATTTCTCACCAACAAATCATCTTTACCTGTTTGATAAGTTTTTATAAATTTTTTAATGATATATACTTTATACATGTCATCTTTTTATTGGGGTCAAATGTGGGTAGGTACCCCAAAATGAAGAGTGGGTACCAAAGAACAACCCCTCACACAACCGCCCTTTGTAAGAGTCACACCAAAGCCAAGTTTTTTTTTATTATTATTTTTTATCATCTACGCACAGCCTCGTCAGACCGCCGAGCCTCCTGATCTCATCTCCAAACACGTTCTGCAGCTGAACCCTTTCTCACAAACCTCTTCACCGACAACAGTGACTGTATAAAGTTTCTACAGTGGCTGTTGATCATCATCGGAATGGACATCATGGCCATCTCTTTTTTCCGGCATCGCTGGAACTTGTCACATGAACATCTTCCTCGCGTAGCTTTACCTTTGGGCCACGTTCTTCATCAGTGCTGCTCTAAGCGGCGTCGTGATATTCGCCTATGCCGTTACGAACAAAGATTCAGGTCGGGTGGCACCGATCCAAGTTTATCTGGGCCATTATCTGCTGACCATTCTGGTGGCCGGAGCTGAACTTCTTGGACGTCGATGATTTCTTTGCCATTCTCTGGTCATGGCGTTCAAGCCTGTTGCTGATCTTCACGCACCATTTGGAGATGTTCTCGTGGATCTGGCAGGCCATTCATGGCGGTTTTTTATTCTCTTTATTTATTATGTGTTTTTTTTTTGTTTTTATTGTTTTGTTTTCGTTTTGATTTTATTTAGTTATTTATTTATTTCTTTGCATGTATTCTTCAAATTGATAAATGATAGTTTTTTTCATTCATACTTTCATTCGTTCATGTACAGAGTATATATAGAGGGTAATCACCATTTTAAGAATGGGAAAGAATGATACAAGGAAAGAATGATATAAGGAAATAACAACTAATATCCTAATATCTCAACTTTCCTAATATCTCAATATTCCTAATATCTCAATATTCCTAGTATCTCAATATTCCTAGTATTTCAATATTCATAATATCTTAATTTTCCTAATATCTAAACATTCCTAATATCTCAACACTAAATGATATAAGGAAAGCATTCATAATATCTCAACACTCCCCCTCAAGTTGGTGCATAGATGTCACACATGCCCAACTTGTCTAAAAATTTTGAGAACACTTGAGTTGAGACAGCTTTGGTAAGGATATCGGCCAATTGATCTTCTGATCGAATCTTAGGCAATTCCACAATCTTATCATCCAACTTTTCCTTAATGAAGAATCTATCCACCTCGACATGCTTTGTACGATCATGTTGTACTGAATTATGAGCAATGTCACATGCAGCTTTATTATCACAAAACAATCGAATTGGTTGCCTAGATAGGTAACCTAAATCCTGTAAGAGGAGTCTTAGCCATAATGCCTCACAAAGTCCTAGAGCCATACCTCTTAATTCCGTTTCTACACTTGAACGAGCGACGACATTTTGCTTCTTACTTTTCCATGTCACACGATTACCACCCACAAAGGTAAAGTAACCAGATGTAGATCGCCTATCATCCACTGCACCGGCCCAATTAGCATCAGTATATACTTCTATACTTTGATGATCAACATTTTTAGCGAACAAAATTCCCTTCCCAAGAGCATTCTTCAAATACCTCAAAATATGCATGACTGCATTCATATGTTGCTCTCCAGGATTATGCATGTATTGACTCACTACACTCAATGCATAGCAAGATCTGGTCTTGTATGAGCTAAGTACATTAATCTCCCCACAAGTCTCTAATATCTTCCCTTATTGGTTGATACTTGATTAGGCTCAACACACAATTTTAGACCTTCTTCTATTGGTGTATTAACAAGTTGACATCCCGACATTCCAGTCTCCTGTAAAAGATCTAAGACATACTTTCTTTGAGACAGAAAAATTCCTTCACTTGATCGAGAAACTTCAATCCCAAGAAAGTATTTCAGAGAACCTAGATCTTTCATTTCGAATTCTCTAGATAGATAATTTTGCAGAGCTTTTCTTTCTTCAGGATCATTTCCTGTAATTACCATGTCATCCACATATACGATGAGTGCCGTAATCTTACCATGTTGTTTTTTTAGGAATAAAGTGTGATCTGAATTACTTTGACGATAGCCAAAAGCTCTCATTGACTTTGTGAACCTTCCAAACCATGCTCTGAGGGATTGCTTCAACCCATACAATGACTTCTTCAATTTGCACACCTTCTGACATTACTTTTCTGACACCATGCATCCTGGTGGAAGATCCATATATACTTCTTTAGATAACTCGCCATGCAGAAAGGCATTTTTCACATCGAATTGTTGTAATGGCCAATCTAGGTTTGCAGCTAAAGACAGTAATTGTAGACCCTCAATTTTGTCCCTTTAACAATGTCTTTAAGTTCGTTTTCAGTGCTCCACAGTAACTCCTTGGTGGCCCATTACTACTCGTACAACTTACCTTTTCTGTCACCTTGGAGACTCTGGTTAAGGATCGCCTAACCCCTTTATTATGACCCTTGGCAGTTTGGATTTAGACTTAAGC
This sequence comes from Vitis riparia, assembly GCF_004353265.1. Taxonomy (NCBI): domain Eukaryota; kingdom Viridiplantae; phylum Streptophyta; class Magnoliopsida; order Vitales; family Vitaceae; genus Vitis; species Vitis riparia. Next base: position 36,644,732 of record NC_048448.1, read on the forward strand.
TCTTCATTCCTTTTTAGGATAGTACTTAGACAATATCCCGATCACTTTAGGACACTTAGGTTCACCTTAGGCCCGCTTAAACACTTCATTGAGGCTCAACCTTTTATACAATCTTCTTATTATTATCGCATGCATTTGATAATTATATTTATTTTGTTTATTTATTTATTTATTTTTTATCTTTCTATTTTTCTTATATTTTTATTTTATTTTATTTTATTTACTTATTTGCTTACTTATTTAATAGAAAATTGCTTGAATCGTTCGGACTTTAAATACGCATACGATCCCTTTATTAAATTATGGAATTATATGATTTGATCTCTCTTTTTTTTTGTTTGTTTCTTTTTAATCATCTCGTATTTTATTATCAATCTCATGATTTCCATTAGTTTCTTCTTCTTTCTTCTAATTTTTTTATTTATTTTTAATTTTATTCTGTTTTGCATGAGGATATTATTGAGAGAGAGCTTGCTACTGTTAAAGATGGAGTTGTCCGGTTTGAAGTACCAGAAGATACTAAATCCTAAAGCCTTGATTTTGGAGCAGACCCTTGGAATGAGGATGAAGATTGGTTCGTCGATGATGAAGATTCTGATACAGAAGAGTTTGATGCTGATCGGAGAGAAATTTAAGTCACAGAAGTGGAATGATACAAGACAAGGGAGCCAAACACATAATTCTGGTGTTTTATTTGCTGCATTGATTGAGCTTTGACAATGCACCGAGGAGAAGAAGAGTGATTATGATGATGGAATTGAAAGAGGAGAAGCAGCAGGCGAGTCTGCCCCACATGCTGGGAGCAGATACCTACGGGCTAATGTTAGTGATAGCGAGGATTTTGATGGTTAAGAGCGTGTTGGGCGATCTGCCAAAGACAAGCGGTTTGAGGAGATGTCTACTACTATTGATCAGACGAAGAATGCTATGAAGATCAATGACTGGGTCAGCCTACAAGAGAGCTTAGACAAAATAAATAAGCAGCGGTATACCACTCCTAGCCCCAGTCCCAGCCCTAGAAGCGATGCGAAGTTGGGGTTGTTTTCCAGCGGTAGCAACACCTCCACGCCTAGGCTGCAGTCTCAACCTGTTTCCAGTCCCAGCTTGCGTTGCCGAACCACTGTGGCAGCGGCTCAAACACCTTCCATCGACGAGAGTCCCAAACTCCAAGCCAAAACCACTACGCCCACCGACACCGCCAAAACCCCAAGATCGCTACTGGGCTCAAACCCATCTTCTCCTAGATCCCCTCTAAAGTTATCCATCTTCAGAAACAGTTTCAAGCTTCGGAATAGCTGTGGAATCTGCTTGCAAAGCGTGAAGACTGGTCAAGGAACGACCATTTACACAGCAGAGTGCTCGTACGCCTTTCATTTCTCCTGCATAGCAGCTCACGTTAGAAAGCAAGGAAGCCTCGTGTGCCCAGTCTGCAACACCACCTGGAAAGACGAGCCTTTACTCATGATCCATAAGAACCGAAAGCCAAAAGAAGACGAAGTTTCGCATCGGGAACACGAAGAAATGGCATAGGCGGCTGTGTCTAATTGGAAGAGAGAAGATGATATGACCATGGGGCCTACCAGACAACTCATTGGGTTAACATGTTTCTTTTATTAAGTCAATTGAAATGGTAAGTGCCATCAGAAGTTTAGAAAGTGGGATTTCCTTTAAGGTTGGAAATACATTTCCCAAAAAGAAACAAAAATATTCCATACAAAGGTGGGCTATCATATAAAATATGGCAAGGAACGGGCAGAAGAAAAAAAAAAAAGGGAGGAACACGGAGAGAAGAGGGTATTTTTTTTTGTAGCAGAGAGAACACGGGGGGATCCACAGGAGGGGAAATATTATTTTGGCTGAAACAGAGAGAGGGGGAGAGGCAAGTGAAGGATATTCTGAAGAGGACTGAGGGGATAGACTTTTTTTGGAGGAGTAGAGAGATCCACACGGAGAGGGGAGCCACCTTAACGCATCAAAGGCAGATTTTTTTTGAGAATACAGGTGAGTTTTTTTGAAATAGTTTTGATTATTTTTGTTCGTAATTCATAAGTCCATGCTAAATTTTGTTTTAATCCATATGATAGTTAAAATGTGTTTGTGAGTTTAATTTAATTAGTTTTTTCTTGATTTACTCCTTAGTTTAGTTTTGCTATTGATTTTGATTTCTTAGTTTAATTAATTAATTTTTTTTAGGTACAATTTAGGTTTCGATTTGGTTTATTAATTTATTCTATTCATAATCTTAATTCAATTGTTTGATTAAACCTTTAGAAAGATTGCATATTGTTTTTTTTCGATTTCGATTATTTTGATTTGATTCCTATCTAATTTTGATTGATTGCTTCGGATTGAAAATGTTTGAATTTTATTCATTCAGTTATTCATGTACTTGCTACTCTTTTAATTACTTGTTATTCATTCATTTATTCGTTGATAAAATTGATTTCATGCTAGAAAGTTCATTTTTTTTAGTTTACTCTAATTTAGTTTGATTCATCTATTTAGTTCAAGTACATTTATAATTTTAATTCATTGAAAAAATTGATTCTATATTCGAAAGTTTGCGTTTTTAGGTTGCTTTAATTTAATTTAATTCATTATATTTAGTTTAGATATTTGATATAGTTTAGTTCATTAATAAAATTGATTTCATGTTAGAAAGTTCATTTTTTTAGTTTACTCTGATTTAGTTTGATTCATCTATTCAGTTCAAGTGCTTTTATAGTTTTAATTCATTGAAAAAATTGATTTTATGTTTGAAAGTTTGCGTTTTTAATTTAATTTAATTCATTATATTTAGTTTAGATATTTGTTATAGTTTAGTTCATTAATAAAATTGATTTCATGTTAGAAAGTTCTTTTTTTTTTAGTTTACTTTGATTTAGTTTGATTCATCTATTTAGTTCAAGTACTTTTATAGTTTTAATTCATTGAAAAAATTGATTTTATGTTTGAAAGTTTGCATTTTTAGGTTGCTTTAATTTAATTTGATTCATTATATTTAGTTTAGATATTTGTTATAGTTTTAGTTTATTAATAAAATTGATCCCATGTTTGGAAGTTCATATTTGTTTTAGTATTCTTTGATTTAATTTGGTTCATTTTAATTAGTTTATGTGTTTTTATAGTTTTATTTATTTATTGATAAAATTGATTCTTTATTTAGAAGTTCATGTTTTTAGTGTACTTTGATTTAATTTAATTCATCTATTTAGATTAGACACTTTTATAATTTTTTTTGGTTCATCAATAAAATTAATTCTATGCTTGAAAGTACATATCTTTAGTTTGCTTTGATTTAGTTTGGCTCATTTTAATTAGCTTAAGCACTTTTATAATTGTAGTTCATTAGTAAAATTAATTCTATGTTTGAAAGTTCACGTTTTTAGTTTAATTTAGTCAAACTCGTTTTAATTAGTTTAGGTACTTCTATAATTTTAGTTCCTTACCTGAATTGATCCATTTTTACTTTTTGTTTCAAAATCATTAATGTAAGATCCTGATCACCCTTATTTAAATTTATATGCTTTTAAAATCCTAGCGGTTGGTTCATAAATCGATACCTTGTTAGTTTGTCTAATTCAGAATGCCTTGCCCGTTGCTTTAGTGATCCTTCATTTAATTTGATTTTCTTTCTGAGGCTTTTGGAAACTCATGAAGATTAGCCTCTATTCTCACCTTCAATTTTCTTGGTTGTCAAAAATTCTACTTTGTGATTTTGTTCTCTTTTGTTTTGCTTGGTATTTTGATTCATACACTTTATTGCTTTCAAATTAATTTCTTTATTTTTTTAAAAATATAACACTATTCTCAAAATCTCATTTTCCTTAAAAATCCATTTCAAAAATTCATTTAGAGTTTCTTAGAGTCAAAAGATCCCCTTAAAAATCCATTTCAAAAATTCATTTAGAGTTCTTAGAATCAAAATCTCATTTTTTTAAAATAATGTGCAACCATGTTTTGATCGGTTCACATCTTTCAAATAAAAATACGGTTTTGAATAAAACACGAATCAAAGCTTGTGGTCCCAAATAAATGGGATAGTTCTAAGCTAAATTCGTGTATATCGATTGGGGAATTGGTGAAACCCCTACATAAGAAAATCTTTTCAAAATTTATTTTTGTTGCCACATTTGACACTTGTTGAAATCACGTCTATCTATTTTTTAGGAATTATATACAAGATGTATGTGATAATTGATGATTCTGTATACTTTGATCACCTTTGCTATGCTAATTAGATAACGAGCATGCTAGGATTTCTATATTTTATTATTTGTTATCTAACCCCTTACAACTTGAGGAAGCACGTTGCAAATTATCTATGCTATCCAGGTATGTCCTCTATCACCTACTTTCTGAATTATGTGAATATGCTTGTCATTGTGAAATAATGCTTATGTCTAATAATGCTTGAGTGTTCTAATACACATGTTTCATTGTTTGATTATTTCTAATAAAATACATGCTGGATGATATATTGTTTAAATTAACTATCGATGTTTTATGATAGCGCTTGAGAAGCGGTCCAGGTACGCATCCTAACCTTTCTTTATTATGATTTGATCTTGTTTGGCATGCTATTTTTTTGGAACCACCTAGCCTACTTAGGTATCCATAATTAACCGATTAATTGCCACGTTTCCCTCAACTTAGTCAGTAGAGACCTTTTTAGGGCTTAGAGGGGTGCTACCTCCTAGAGGTACCTTCCCAATAAGTAACCTGATCCTCGGACCAAGACTCGGGTTTTTCAAAGACATGATTTTTTTCCAAAAATTATGGAGTCGCATTTTAGGGTTTTCTTTCTTGTTTTATTTTCCCTTTAAAATAAAAATAAAATAAGTGGCGACTCCAACTTTTCTAAAATTAATTTTTCACAAATAAAAAGCGAGTCTCGCCGATCGAGTGGGGACGCACGTGAAAAATGCGGGTCCACAGTAATACTCGAATTGTGTTGATCTTAGCTACAGGTGCAAACGTCTCTGTGTAGTCAATTCCATAAGTTTGAGTGTACCCTTTTGCTACCAGTCTTGCTTTAAATCGTTCAATACTACCATCTGCCTTGTACTTCACAGTATAGATCCAATGACACCCAACTGGCTTCTTTCCTGGTAGACATTCTACGAGTTCTCATGTTTCATTCTTCTGCAATGATTTCATCTCTTCATTCATGACTGCTTTCCACCTTGGATCAGCTAAGGCTTCCTGCACACTGATAGGAATAGCTACAGTAGATAATTGATTTACAAATGACTTATTTGATTCAGACAAACGATGGGTAGACACATAGTTGCTCATGTGATATTTGACTTTAGTAGACAATTCAGGTTCATATGTGGGTTTAGGAATACCTCTATTATGACGATGTGGTAACCGTTTCATGAATGGATCAGGTTCCAAATTAAGAACACCCTCAACAGACGACGATTGGTTTGATATTTCAGTGAAGACATCTTCGGACCCAAATTGTTGACCACTCATATCCAACTCACCCACTTCCTGGTTCACAAGTTCAGATTGTCTAGATTCATCTTCCTTAGAGTTATGATAATCATAATCGAGAGTCTGAATTTCCTTATGGTACTCCCCCTGAAGTTCAGACTCAGATGAAAAATATATTGAATCTTCATGAAACACCACATCCATTGTAATATACATTTGTCAAGTTGGAGGATGGTAACATCGATATTCCTTTTTGTGCAATGCATATCCAACAAACACACATTGCAATGCATGGGAAGTTAACTTGGTGCATTGGTGCTTGTGTAGATGCACAAATGCCACGCAACCAAAAACACGAGGAGGTAGATTTGGGACGGTTGGGGCAACTACGACATTAGTAAGAGCTTGGAGAGGTGTTTGAAAGTTAATTGAGCTAGAAGGTACCCGATTGATCAAGTATGCGGCAGATGTGATTGCTTCTCCCCAATAAGATATCGGTGTTTTTGCTGCTATCAAGGAAGCACGAACAACCTCTAACAAGTGTCGATTTTTTCATTCAGCGACTCCATTTTGCTGGGGTGTATTGGAACAAGTAGTCTGATGAATGATGCCATGTCCTTCCAAATACTTTTGAAGATCAGAACTTTGATATTCTCCACCATTATCACTATGCAAAACCCGAACCTTTGCATTGTATTGAGTTTCAATCATTTTATGAAAATTTTGAAACAACAAGTTCACTTCATCTTTGGTCTTCATCAAGCATAACCATGTCATTCTGGTACAATCATCAATAAATGTAACCAACCAACATGAGCCACTCAAAGTTGGGACTTTGGATGAGCCCCAAACATCAGAATGTATAACCATAAAAGGAAACAAACTTTTATTCAAAATTAACGGAAACGAAGCACGATGGCTTTTAGCCAATTCACAAATATCACAACGGAAACCAAAAATATCACTCTTTGCAAACAAACTAGGAAACAATTTTTTTAAATAACCAAATGAAGCATGTCCTAGACGTCGATGCCACAACCAAATTTCAGACTTTTTCTTCTCCCCCTCAGATCCATCTGCCATCAAGGCTTGTTGCAACTTATTTGAATCCTTTGACTGCAAGTCCAAGTAATAGAGTTTTCCCCATTTAATACCACAACCAATCGTCTGTCTTGTTTGGATGTCCTTAATCACACAAAATTCAGGCCAAAAAATGACAATACAAGATAAGGCTGTAGTGATTTGAGAAACTGACAAAAGATTGTAATCTAAATATGGAACAACTAAAACAGAATCCAAATTCAAAGTATCAGTAAGAGTTAAGGATCCTTCCCCAATGACTGGGGTTGTGTTACCATTGGTTGTGGAAACAATTTTTTGTGAGGAAGGTCTAAGGGGTGAAACCTGTCTAGAATCAAAAGCCATATGATATGTAGCACCAGAATCAATTATCCATGCACTATTAATAACAGGTGTAAAAGTATTTAAAAACTTACCACCATGATCAGTAGCGGCTACCAATGCAGAGGCTTTCTCAGCAACATTAGCCTCTGATTTTATTTCGGCAACAGTTGCAGTCGAGGTTTTCTTTGAATCCTTCTTCCGTTGATCACGATTATTATAATTAATAACAAAGTGTTGATAGCCTAAACATGATCTAAAGGTCCATGGTTCAAACCCTCGGTTCCTTATTGTTTTCCTAGTCATACCAAGAGTCGTTGCTTTGAAATTGTGGGATATTCAGACTGGTGGGACTAGTCTTATTGTAGTGAGTGCATTTGAAGGTTGACTTATCAATATTAGGGTTTGTCTTAGGATGGTTGATCGCTGTCGGACTACCATAGCGACAAAATATCCAGGATTTCAGTTCCATGGCTCTAATACCATCTTCAAATTGATAAATAATAGTTTTTTTCATTCATACTTTCATTCGTTCATGTACAGAGTATGTATAGAGGGTAATCACCATTTTAAGAATGGGAAAGAATGATATAAAGAAATAACAACTAATATCCTAATATCTCAACTTTCCTAATATCTCAATATTCCTAATATCTCAATATTCCTAGTATCTCAATATTCCTAATATCTCAATATTCCTAGTATCTCAATATTCATAATATCTTAATTTTCCTAATATCTAAACATTCCTAATATCTCAACACTAAATGATATAAGGAAAGAATGACATAAGGAAAGCATTCCTAATATCTCAACATGTATGGTAAAAATGGTAAGTGATCAAGTGATACAGAAGGGCCGGAAAAGTTTCAGCTCTCCAAGGCCCTGTTTGGCCGAGAATACGAGTTTTGGGGAGAAAGAAATATAAGCTATAGCCCTTTCAAAAAAGGAAATATAAACTACAGTCCTTTCAAAAAAAAAAGAAATATAAACTATAGCCCTCTCTCAAAACTTACGCCCTTTATTACCACATGGGAGTCATCTCATAAATTTTTCTTTTTTTTTAAAAAAAAAAATTAAGTTGAAGCTGTAACCTCATTTTTTACCCAAATGCCTCCATTGATAATTAAGGTTTTAATTTTTTAATTAAAGTCTAACAGGTAAATTTTCTTTTATTATTTTAAAATTTAATTAAAAAATATTAAATTATAAATTATTATTAAATTAAAAATATATAATTTAATAATAAATTTTTATATATTTAAACTTAGAAATATATTATTAATTCAATAAAGATAAATTGATAAATATAATAATAAATAAATATTTTATTTATAAATAAATTAATATTTTTAAAATAATAAAGTTACGTGACATATAAATAAGATATAAAATTATATAATTTATCAATTTAAGTTATATAGGGTGGTTTTTTTTTATTATTATATGAATGCTTAGTGGGTGATTTTGTGATTTTGATGAAACTACTAAAAATTACATCTTGTAATAGATTTATTCTAATTAATTTCGTTAGCTAATTTTAAAATGTATTTTTAAGGTACACATGTTGTGTTTGTATAAATAATGGTATTTCTTTTACCTAAAATTATAAACATATGCTTTAAAATAATAAAAAAAAAATCTATTTATGGAAACTTGAGAGTATATTATTATTTTAATAAAGATAAATTTGTTAAAATAAAAATAAATGAATATCTTAAAAATATAACAAATTAAATATATTAAATTATATAATTTAATATTTTATTTATATGTTATATAATTTTATTATTTTAAGATTATTAACTTATTAATAAATAAAATATTCATTTATTATTATATTTATCAATTTATCTTTATTGAAGTAATATTAAATCTTTAAGTTCAAATTGTTCAATATATAAATTTTTTATTATTAAAGTATATATTTTTAATTTCAACAATAATTTGTAATTTAATATTTTTAATTAAATTTTAAAGTAAAAAATAAAAAAAACTAAAACCTCGATTGTATTGTCAATTGAGGTTTCAGTTAAATAATGAAGTTTCAATTATCATTGTGATTTTAATTTAAAAACGAAACCTAAAAATGAAGGTTTATTTGCCAATTGTGATTTTAGTTCACAAATGAAACCTTATTTGACAATTGAGACTTCAATTTAAATTTTGAAAGAAAAAAAATTATGCATGACTCTTATGTGGCAACAAAAAGGATAGTCTGAACATAAATTTTGAAAAGAGACTAAAGCTTATATTTCTTTCTATAAAATGACTATTTTGCTCCAAAACTAACTACAAGGACAGTTTTAGAAGTCATGTTGATCGCATTGGGTTCAGAGAGTGAGAGGTTGGAGGTAATTCTTTATTGATTAATATTAGATTTGCTCGGAGGCTTTTTGATTATAATTTGTTCATCTGTTTTATTTTATTCCTATGGACTCGGTAGTCTTGAAAGATTAAGATGATTTTTTTTTTTTGCTTCCTTTGTTTTCTCTATAGATGTCTGGTTTGTTTGCTGCAATCATAAATTGATGTTTTTGGTAGATTTTTGTTTAAGGAATCTTGAATAAATTGTCACATGATTATAGATTCATCCTTTTAGGTGCCAATTATTTAAAGTTAATGCAATCACTATCCGAATTTGGATCTAGACTTTTTCTTTATTTTTCTCTATAGATATTTAGTTTGTTTTGTTATGATTCTAAATTGATGCTCCTTGTGGATCTCTGTTTAATAATTTCTGAGTAGGTTATCATATAATTAGAGATTCAATATTTTAGGAATGATGTAATTGTCTTCAAAATTTTTAGATCTAGGCTTTTCTCTTAAGAATTGTTAACTTAATATTAATTTTTTTTAATCATTTTATGTATTTAATTGGTGATTTACTTGGATTTTCCATGAATCTAATTTAATTTAATATATTAAGATTTTTAATTTTGTGAATTTAAACAAACTTAGTTAATCCAAATCCTTATTATATAGTTTTTCTCAAATCCTTGTTGATTATGATGACATCGAAGAAATTTTTTTCAGAATTTAAAACTGTTGTTGTTTTAATCTTTGTTTAAATAAAACTCTAACTAAATTATTGCATAAGTGGAAATTCAATTTCTCTTTTAATCTTAATTGTTATAGGTTGATCCAAATATTTTAGAAAATTTAAAATTTGGATTTCTCTATTTTATTGTATTATGTTAATCTGATTATTATATGTGTTCAACTAGTGACTCACTTGAAATTTGTATACCGATTCAAAACATTTAGATTCTAGTTCTAAGGGATTAAAAGAATCAAGTCACTCTAAAGTCTTCTTTTCATGTCTTTTTTTTTTCAAATCTCCATCAAATCATTATGATTCAAATGAATTTTTCTAAAATCCCTAAACTATTGTTTTCTTTAAATCTTTGTTTAATATATTTTCATCATATCATTGTGTAATTAGTGACTTCATGTTGACTAAATATAATCAGGTTATATTCTCTGTGATTTTAAATGAGTTTTAATTATTTTTTTAACTTTAATTCGTAATCATTCTTCATTTCCCATCCATTTATAATAGCTTGATCTCATTTGAAAGTATGACAAAATCTATTGATAATTTAGTTTAGCTTTGTTTGTTCAAAAATCTTAATTTGTATTTTTTAATTTTGACAACTTAATTAATAGTTGAATGATAGGTGGTGTTAATATACATTGATTTGTTTAGATTTGCATATTTTAGGGGTTTGTATAGGAGGAAATCAAATCTACATCTACATCTAGTAATTGGATTTAATCGAACACTTGAAATAATCTCTTCTTGATTTAGATTGATTTTGAGTTAACATCGTAAGATTTAAAATGTGGATAATGATGTTTTGAGTTCATTAATCTTGTTCCAGTATGCTTTGATTGAGAACTTGATTGATGACATTTTAAAAATATCTATTGATTGATGCATATTGATTTATCTTGAGAATGTAAATTGTCTATTTTTTTATTCAAGTTTAAAATCCTCTTAGACATTATGGGGATTGATTGGATTGGTTTTAGATTTCATCAATCATGAGAAATTGAATGAATGATTTAATGTGAATTACGTACCATAAAAGTGATTGAATATTACGGTAGGAAATAAAGGTTTATTAAGCTGATATGTCAAGTAAAGCTAACAACTTTGGTATTAGAAGTTTGATTTTTTGAAGATAGAAAAATGCAATAAGTCATAGACAAAAGGTAAAGAAAATTTTGATCTTGAAGAGTAGAAAGAAGCGCAAAACCTTCATGAAATTTTAGGGAAGAAAGACCATGCTCAGAACTGGAAATTTAAATTTTCACAACCTTTTAGCATTTTGTAGTTGACTTTATTATTAATAGATGCAAATAAATGAATATTGTACTTAGTCATATTTCTTCTAAACTTAAATCCACTAATTTATAATTCATAATGGTATATACAGGTCATAAGCGTAATGAACAATATTCTAATAAAAAATAAAGGTTTATTACGTTGATAGGTCAAGTAAAGCTATATAACGACTTTGGTATTATAAGATTGATATTTTGAAAATAAAAAATATAATAACTCATATGACACATAAAAGTTCATTTTTAAAAAATCAAGTGGAACATTTTTATCTTATTATAGACAATATTTGTATATAAAAAAAAATTATTATAAATGATATCAAAATTGATTTCTTATTAAACAATACCAAGTATTTTACACTTTTATATATAAAAAAATATTCTTAATCAATATTATCAAATAGCTTTTTACATTTTTCAATTAAAATTTATTTTTTGTAAATAATTTCTTATTATTATAATAAATAAAATATATATATATATATATATATATATATATATATATATCATTCCTAGCCACAATCCAATTTTTATAAAAGAGCAATTAGTTTCTTATATGAATATTTTATTTAATCAAGATAAACATGGAAAGAAATTGTTCTCACATGTTTTATATTGAGAAAAATTATATATAAATTGGAAATAATTTTAAAAATAATAAAATCTAATAGTTGTTTCACTATTTTCTAGGATTAATTTTAATTTCTTATAGTTTTGCTATTTTTTGTCGATTTTTTAATAATTATTTTAATTAATTATATATATAGGTATGTGTATATATGTACATATTAAAAAATTTTGTTCATTTAAGTGGTTTCAAATGATTTATTTATTAGCATGAAAAAAACATGTTGGAACATATATTGAAAATAATGTCTTGGCAAAAAGGAATAATGCCTTGGTAAAAATAGAAAACGTATAGGAACATTGAATAAGGTAATAGCATATGGTTAGGAAAGGTTATTCTCTAATCTTTTAATTCATACACTTGTTGAACCTCTTTCGTAGGAAAATAATCCAAATGACTCATAAAATATATTGTTTATATGGATGGTATTAAGATATAAATTTGGCTACGATGAAAGTTAATTAAACTTTAATGTTGGAAGGAATGAGCAACATACTTTTTGTGACAAAGGGCAACACTTAGAAAGTCAACAAGATTAATTACTTTAATAATAGAAATAAAGTTCAATCTTATGAATCCTCAAAATGAATAAAAGAGATAAATTTCAATTTTGAAGTAAACATAATTATTTTTCTATTTTTGTTAAAGAATTGACAATACTTAATTTATCATGTCAGAATCAAAGAATAATAGCAACTATTCATACAATCGATCTCATCTAGCTGTAACAAAACTTATGATTATTTTTCTTTCATGTATACGAGGTTACTATAAATTCATTTCTCACTTGTCATGTGACTTATGCATCAAATAGAGCCCATTGGATAAAATTTCTCTCAACATATTTCCACATCAGAAATTTTCTTTTAATTTTTATTTTATTTTGAATTTGCATTGAATAAATTTCAACCATAGATACGTACTAACAATATTTAAATAAAGATTATAATGTATTTAAATTTTTAATAAAAACTTAGTTGAATTTTTCAACCTACATTTGATTTCCTTCTATTCACCTATTGTTCGCATTAAAATGTATTAAAATGCATTAAAATACAAAAAAAAAAAAAAAATCATTGTCTTTGGAATTTTTTCTTGTGAGCTTATCCTCAAACTTTCTTAAAAAAACTAAGTTGATTATTGTTCTGCTCACTTAATGTTTGGATTAAAATACACTAGAAACTTATTCTTGTAAGCTTATCCATGCACCTTAGAAAAAACAAGATTGATTCTTATTGGTTGGAAGATAAGAACAAAAACTTCTAATAAATTACATTTGGTATATTGATAATTTAATGGGAAAAGACATCAAATTTTATAAATGTAAGAGGATAATATAGTTGGGTGGCATATTTATACAAACATATGAAAAAAACGTTTATAGTCAATAAATGAAAACTAGGTAAATATTCAAAAGACTAAAATCACAATTGATTAGAGCAAAAAATTTAGCTCATCCTATATTTATTTTTGATCATCATACTCTTACTGAGCTTCTTGGGCATCAAATATAAAATTTCTTTATTTAAAATCAAAATAAAATAAATAATGTTGGTGTCGAGCCAACTGAAGTCAGGTCAGGGAAGCCCCCCCACAAATAAGATTTTGTTAACTGCAATTTTAATTCAACTATTTTTGTTGCTAGCTAGTTCCTTGATTTTGGTACTTTGATTTCTCAAATAAAACAAAAATTCATTTGAAGGGAGTATTCACTAACAACATGAAATTCAAAATTACATATGCAACAACCCAACCCCAAGCTTAAGTAAATTTGTAATTTAATTAATTAAGAAAACAAAAAACTTTGAGTAAAAATTATGTTGGGGCTCATGATTATGTTGATGGAGATGATTAAGGAAGACCTCAAGTCCATTGTCTCTATATATAGTGTATATAGTAAATTCCTTACATATGAATCAACTTTTTTGAGGGGGCGTGACAGGCCACATCAGTCAACAAGGCCCCGTAATCCAAATCCCAAATACTTGGGATAAGCTGGATGTGATCAACATGAAGTTTGGGTCGTGGGGAATGTTGGAAGTTTACATAGGAATGGGTCTTCAGGAGTTACGCATTTTACGTCATTTTCTTTCCGTTAGTGTTGTCTGTTATAGGCTATGTTATATGCTCTGTTTTATGTGTTTAAGTTCCGGTTATTAAGCTACTAGTTTCCCTTCATTTTTGGCATTATTGTAATTGGCTTTGCTTATTTAAAGCAGCCCAAAAATTATCAAGAAGCAGGAGAAAAATTATTCAACTATTGTGGTTCATTTCTCGCTCGAAGAGAAAGTTATTTACGTTAATATCTATCGCATTTGTTGGGACCTAACATTGGTATCAGAGCTTGGTTAAATTTTTTTTTACTATGGAAACCAATAAAGAGCGAATTGAGCATCTGGAGGTTGGGCTCGGTGAAATTCAAGATGAGCTACACCGGATGGAGCTTGGCATGGCTGACAGACTGTGACATGTGGAAGAAACTCTTAACCGTATCTTTAATGTACTCCTTGTAGACTAAGAGCCTCCAAACCATGGTGTCTAATACCGTGAAGCTCACAATGGGGGATAACTTATTGTATCCTCCAAAATAGCGAAGCTGGAATTTCCTCGATTTTCAAGAGATCATCGGACAGAGTGGTTTCACCGTGTGAACCAATTTTTTGAGTTCCAGAACACTCTCGAAGCCTAAAAAGTTTCTTTGGCCTCTTACCACTTGGAAGGAGAGGCCAACCAGTGGTGGCAGTGGATTTGTAGGACATTCCAGGAAGATGGATGCAGGCTCTCATGGATGAATTTTGAGGATGAACTCTGGGCTCGTTTTGGGCCTTTGGAGTGCGAAGATTTTGACAAAGCCCTTTAATTAGGCAAAAGTAGCAAAATGGCTTAACAACTAGTAGTTTAGTTTGTTGAGTTTGTTGTAAGCCTCTCTGTTTTCCTAATCCCTGCTATATATATAGCAGAGGTATTGTATTGCATTTTATTCAATTTTTTCAATAAAAACCGTCTCTCTTTCTCTCTATCTTCTTCTTTCTATCTTGGTATCAGAGCTTAGGGCTCACGCATCAATGGCCCCTGTAAATCAGACTAATGGAGAGGTGCTACGATCAGATCCTTCAGCTGAAGCTAGAAGAGGCAATCCGACGACCACAGACGAATCTTTGAGGATGATAATAAGCCCTTTGAGTCAGCTTATTACGATGCGTCTGGAGGATGATAATTTCTTGATGTGGAGGTATCAAATTGAAAATGCTGTACGGGGTTATGGTCTTGAAGGTTTCCTGTTTGGAACAGAGCACCTTCCACCAAAGATGGTGACTGATGGAACAGGGATTTTGGTTCCAAATCCCAAATTCAGAGATTACCAATGCCAAGATCATCTGTTGATTTCTTGGCTACTATTTTCAATCGGAAGTACATTCTTGCCTCAGGTTGTTGGGTGTTCTTCAGCTTTTGAGGTATGGAATACAATTTCCCAGAATTTCAATTCTCAGTCTTCTGCAAAGGTTATGTTATACAAGAGTCAAATGCAGATGTTAAAAAAGGATGGTCTGACTATGAGAGATTATCTTACAAAAATGAAGAATTATTGTGATCTTCTTGCTACTGCTAGTCACAAGATTTCAGACACAGATCATATACTTGCTATAATGCAAGGTCTTGGAGAAGAATACGAGTCTGTCATTGCTGTTATCTTCTCGAAGAAGTCTTCTCCTTCTCTTCAATATGTCACCTCGACTTTGATTGCCCATGAAGGAAGAATTGCACACAAAATCTCATTTATTGATCTTTCTGTGAATTACACCTCTCAGTATTCTAATAAAGGTTCTTCTTCCTCTTAGAATTCTAATGGCTACCCTTCTAGTGGTTTTCAGAATAGGAATCAGTTTGGAGGAAATCAGATGACTAGAGGGTCTTTTGTTCCTAACAGAGGAAGAGGTCGTGGCAGAACTCAAGGAGGAATTAAGCCTCAATGTCAACTATGCAATAAATTTGGTCACACCGTTCATCGTTGCTTCTACAGGTATGATCCAAATTTCCATGAGAATATGCCTGCTAATGGACCTACTCCTGGTGTTTTAGGAAGTGGTGCAAGGAATGGAGCATCTGGTTCAAATTCTAGTGCTGGAAATGTCAATCTCACTGAGTATGATGCTCAAGAAGATCAAGATTACTCAGAAATGGAAGCAATGGTTGCCACTCCTGAAGATCTTCAAAATTGTTGTTGGTTCCCAGACTCAGGAGCCACAAACCATATTACTCATGATCTTGGCAACCTCAATTCTGGTACTGAGTATAATGGTAACTCAAAAATCCACATGGGGAATGAGACTGGACTTGAAATTTCACATATTGGTTTATCTGTTTTTCCTTCTTCTTCTAGTCCAAATAAAGTTCTTCTTCTTAAAAATATTCTTAGAGTTCCTGCAATTAAGAAAAATCTATTAAGTGTTTCTCAATTTTCTAGAGATAATAATGTCTATTTTGAGTTTCATCCAAAGGTTTGTTTTGTTAAAGACAGATCTAATCACTCTTTACTCTTGCAGGGCACTCTGCATAAAGGACTCTATCAGTTCCACCTGTCAAAGAATCTATTTGGAAAAACATCTGATCTGTCTTTATCAAATGGTCAGAATGAACTTACATGTTGTATTGCTTCTCTTATGCATAATGTCAATTCTGATCTTTCTGTAACAACCAGTTCTAGTTTTTCTGTTTTTGATCTGTGGCATAAAAGGCTTGGTCATCCGGCCTCAAACATTTTGACACAGATTCTCAATGATAATAAAATTCCATTTTCTACCAAATCTGGTTCTTCAATTTGTTCAGCTTGTCAGCTCGGGAAAAGTCATAATTTGCCTTTTCCAATTTCTCAAACTGTGTATACTAAGCCTCTTCAGTTAGTTGTATCAGAGTTATGGGGACCAGCTCCAATTAATTCTTCTTATGGGTTCAACTATTATGTTTCTTTTGCTGATGCATACTCTAGATACACCTGGGTTTATTTCTTGAAATCTAAGTCACAAACTAGATAAGCTTTTTTACTGTTTAAAGCTCAAGCTGAACTCCAATTTTGTTGTAAACTCAAAACCTTTCAAACAGATTGGGGTGGTGAATTTAGAAGTTTCAAAACCTATTTTGAACAACATGGTATAATACATAGGCTTTCATGTCCTTATACTTCAAAACAGAATGGCATTATTGAAAGAAAGCATAGACATATAGTGGAGTTAGGTTTGACTCTTCTTGCTCAAGCTTCTCTTCCACTTAAATATTGGCCTGATGCTTTTTCCACAGCCGTTTTTCTTATCAACAGGTTGCCTACTGAGGTCTTAAAGCAAAAGTGTCCCTATGAGTTTTTGTTTCATTCTAAACCCAATTATTCTCAGCTTAAGGTGTTTGGCTGCCTTTGTTTTCCTCACCTAAGACCTTACAATAAACATAAACTAGATTTTCGGTCCTTACCTTGTACTTTCCTTGGTTACAGTTCTAAACACAAAGGATACAAATGCTTAAATCAGCAAGGAAGAATGTTTATTTCTAGAAGTGTTATCTTTGATGAAACCAAGTTTCCTTTTGCTGATAAACCTCAAAAACCTGTTCAAACTATTTCACATTCCACAGTTGGTCTTCCTTGCATTCCTTTAGTTAAAAACCTAGAGCCAATAAGTGTCAGTCATTCGCTGTCACTTCCCACATCATCAGCTCAGTCAAGTCATCAACTTGATGAGAATCCTGGTTCAGACATTAGGTCTGTTCAACAAGATTTATCAAACACTGATTCTTCTTCAACTATGCCAATTCTCAATGAGTCAGCTTCCATATCTTCTTCTAGTCTATATGCTCTTCCTGGTACAATTCCTTTATCCACAAATTCAGGTGAACCAAATGGATCTATCAATACAAGACCAGTCACTTTACCACAACAGCCATATCATATGATTACAACGTCCAAGAATGGTATTTTTAAACTAAAGGTCTATACTGTTGATCTTAATGATGAAGAACCTAATACTTTATAAGAAGCAATCTCTCATCCCAAATGGAAAGAAGCAATGAATGAAGAATTTAGAGCTTTGATGAAGAATAAGACTTGGTCTTTGGTTCCTCTTCCAAGTGACAGAACGTCTGTTGGGTGCAGATGGGTTTTTAAACTCAAAAGGAATCCTGATGGTTCTGTCTTTAGGTATAAAGCTTGTCTAGTAGCAAAGGGCAACTCTCAAGTTCCTGGTTTTGATTTTTCTGAAACCTTCAACCCAGTTGTGAAGCCTACTACAATTAGAGTTGTTCTTGCTATTGCCGTTTCTCAAAGTTGGTCTATAAGGCAGTTGGATGTCAATAATGCCTTTTTAAATGGTGCATTGCAAGAGAAAGTTTACATGGACCAACCTCCAGGTTTTGATGGTAGAACCAATCAAGACCAAAAGTTAGTGTGCAAACTACATAAGGCCTTGTATGGCTTGAAGCAGGCACCTCGGGCCTGGTTTGACAAACTCAAGATTTCTCTTCAACAGTTTGGTTTTTCTTCCACTAAATCCGATCAGTCCTTGTTTGTAAGGTTTACCAACTGTTCTTCTCTTTTTGTTCTTGTTTAGGTCGATGACATTGTGGTGACAGGAAGTAGTAGTCAAGAGATTCAAGGGCTTATCTCAAAATTAAGTGGTTTGTTTTCTCTTAAAGATCTTGGTGAGCTTAGCTATTTTTGGGGATTTGAGGTAAAGAAAACTACAGATGGTGGACTTCATCTCTCTAAAAAAAAATACATTCAGGATTTGCTAAAGAAGACTAAAATGGATGGAGCTAAGTTGCTTCCCACTCCTATGCTTTCTGGTCTAAAACTTTCAGCTGAAACGGGTGATCCAATTGATAATGTTTTTGAGTATAGAAGTGTTGTTGGAGTTTTGCAGTACATAACCATCACTAGACCCGAGATTGCTTTTAGTGTTAACAAAGTTTGCCAATTTATGCAGAAGCCTTTAGACACTCATTGGAAGGCTGTCAAACGAATTTTAAGGTATCTCAATGGCATACAGATCTTGGTATTGTGTTGAAACCATCAGAAACTATGAATTTAATGGCTTTTTGTGATGCTGACTGGGGGAGTGATGTTGATGATCGAAGGTCTACATCTGGGCATTGTGTTTTTCTTGGGAAAAACTTGGTTTCATGGAGCTAAAAAAAACAGCACACTATTTCCAGATCTAGTACTGAAGCAGAATATAGAAGCTTGGCTAGCTTGACCTCAGAACTGTTATGGTTGCAGTCTCTCTTGTCTGAGCTCAAATCTAAGATGACTATGGTTCCTGTAATTTGGTGTGACAATATAAGCATTGTTTCCCTTTCCACTAATCCAGTTTTGCATTCAAGAACTAAGCATATGGAGTTAGACCTTTATTTTTTCAGGGAGAAAGTAATGGAAAGAAAGCTGGTGGTCAATCATGTACCAGTTGAGGATCAAATTGCAGATGTGTTAACAAAGCCTTTATCTTTCAGGTTCTTTGACAAGCTGCGTGGGAAGCTTACTGTTACTTCTCTTGATCTAAAGAATGGAGATTAAGCTTGGTGTGAGTTCAGTGGTTCCCAGAGGGTGGAAGGTTCAATGGTTCCCGGAGGATTCATTTGAGAGAGCAAATCAGTGGTTCCTAGAGGGTGGAAGGTTCAGTGGTTCCCGGAGGATTCATTTGAGGGAGCAAATTAGGCAAAAGTAGCAAAACGGCTTAACAACTAGTAGTTTAGTTTGTTGAGTTTGTTGTAAGCCTTTCTGTTTTCCTAATCCCTGCTATATATATAGCAGAGGTATTGTATTGCATTTTATTCAATTTTTTCAATAAAAACCCTCTCTCTTTCTCTCTATCTTCTTCTTTCTATCTCCTTTTGAGGGTTAAACAGACTGGTTGCTTGCGTGAATACCAAAGGGAATTTGAACGCTTGGGCAATCGAGTGAGTGGCTGGACACAAAAGGCTCTTGTGGGAACATTCATGAGCGGTTTACGAACAAATATTTCGGATGAGATTCGAATGTTTAAACCTCAAGCAGTGAAAGATGCCATCAGCTTCGCGCGCATGAGAGATGACCAACTAGTGAGACAACGGAGATTCATAAGACCTCCACCTCCGGTGCAAGCTTCCCTAGCTTTTCCTCTAGTAAATCGTACGACACCGATAGCACCAGCTGTCCCTGCTAGACGTCTAAGTTGGAAAGAAATGCAGCGTAAGTGACTCTAGGGCCTATTTTTTAACTGTAACGAATGTTTTACCGCATGACATAAATGTCAGGAGCCCCAAATTCTCATGTTGGAGGGACACGATGGCAAAAACGTCACCTGTGACACCGTAACTAAAGAACCACTAGTAGAGGAGAACCATGAGGGGCCTATCAAACTAGAGATTACGTTGCATGCTTTAACAGGTTAGACATCACCCAAGACCATGCGAGTAGCTACCAGGATTGGTGTCCACAACGTCATCACATTAATCGATAGTGGGTCAACTCACAATTTTATTAGTGAGCGTGTGGCCAACCTACTATGATTACCAGTGATACCGACTAAAACCTTCACAATCCAGGTAGCTAACAGAGAAAATCTTAGATGCTATGGGAGGTTCAATGAGGAACCAGTAAACCTACAAGGCATAGATTTTTCATTAACTCTTTATTCTCTACCACTCACCGGATTGGATTTGGTCCTGGGAATTCATTGGCTCGGGCTACTTGGGTTCGTGGTTTGCAACTGGAAATGGTTAACCATGGAATTTTCTTGGGAAAACCAGACCAGACGTTTGATAGGGATTGATGGCCAAGATATTCAAGAGGCATCACTCAAAGAAACATCCAAGAGAGTACGCCCAGGCCATACCATTCTTGTTTTTTGCCTGCAGGTCGCTAAAAAGGACCCACAAGACCACATACACCCGAGCATGTAAGCAGTGCTACGAGAATTCTCTGATGTATTTATCGAGCCCTCAAGCTTACCACTTGTCCGAGAAGTTGATCATAGCATTCCCTTGAAGGAAGGAACCAAGCCAGTTAATGTGCGATCGTACCGATATGCGCATTATCAAAAAGAGGAGATTGAGAAACAGGTCCAAGAAATGCTAAGCTTAGGACTTGTTCAACCTAGCACTAACCCTTTTTCATCACTGGTACCATTGGTGAAGAAAAAAGATGGCAATTGGCGCTTTTGCACATATTATCGCGCACTCAACCCAACAACCATTAAAGACCGGTTCCCGATTCCCACCGTTGAGGACATATTGGATGAACTCTATGGTGCCTCGTATTTTACTAAGCTCGATTTAAGGGCTGGGTACCATCAGGTACGAGTAAATTCTCTTGATATCCCTAAAACTGCTTTCCGAATGCATAATGGACATTACGAGTACTTGGTTATGTCGTTTGGTTTACGTAATGCACCATCTACATTTCAGGCCATTATGAATTCTATTTTCCGCACTCATCTTAGAAAATTTATATTAGTTTTCTTTGATGATATATTAGTTTATAGTCCTTCATGGGACACACATGTAGTACATGTAAAGCAAACCTTGGAGATATTGAGGCAGCACCAATTCTTTGTCAAGGCTAGTAAATGTGCCTTTAGGCAACATAAACTGGAATATTTGGGGCATATTGTTACTAACCAAGGAGAAGAAGTGGACAAGAGTAAAATAGTAGCGATGGTGGCATGGCCATGGCCTACTAATATTTCAGCACTACGTGGGTTTTTAGGCTTGACGGGTTACTACCGGAAGTTCATCCAAAATTATGGTATTATAGCTCGGCTTCTTACCAACCTCCTCAAGAAGGGTCAATTCGGGTGGAATGATGAAGCGGAGATGATTTTCCTTTCACTCAAACATGCCATGACAACCACCCCTACATTAGCAATGCTGAATTTCAATGACTCATTTACCATTGAGACGGACGCATCCGATGAAGGAATAGGAGTTGTACTGTCACAACAAGGAAAACCGGTGGCATTCATGAGTCGAGCACTCAGAGTGACTAAGAAATCCTGGTCCACTTACGCTAGGGAAATGTTGGCCATCATAGAGGCTATACATTTATGGTGCCCATACCTTCTGGGTAAGAAATTTTACATTCAAATTGATTAGCGCAGCCTCAAGTTTTTCTTGGAACAACGGACGACCACACCAGAGCAACAGAAATGGGTAGCTAAGCTCTTGGGGTACGACTACGAGATAGTCTATCGACCTGGACGTGAAAATTTTGCTGTCGACGCACTATCACGTAAATCGGGTAGTCCCATTCTCCACAACATTTTTCTTCCCCAAGTCAGTATACGGGAAGACATTAAACAAGCATCAACGAAGGATCCATATATCTAGTCAATGGGTCGTAAGGCAGCTGACCATCCCGAGGGACCTTATGCGTGACGTCAAGGGCTACTTTTCTTCAAAGGCAGGGTTATCATCCCAGACGACGAAGCCTTACGTATTAAATTGCTACATGAAATGCATGACACAAAGGTGGGCAGTCACTCGGGCGTTTTACGCACTTACAAGAAGTTGGGACAACAGTTCTATTGGCTTGGCATGCATAAATCAGTCTAAGAATATGTCAAAGGGTGCAAGGTATGTCAAAAAGTCAAGACCGAAACACTAGCCCTGGTAGGACTCCTCCAAGCACTGGCAATTCCATGCCAGGTCTAGGACGACATCACTTTAGATTTTATTGAGGGCCTTCCGACTTCATAAGGCAAGGACACAATTATGGTGGTTGTCGACATGTTGAGTAAATCGGCTCATTTTCTTGCGTTAACCCACCCATTTACTGCTAAAACAGTGGTAGACAAATTTGTATAGGAATTATCAAGCTCCACGGGATGCCCCAGTTCATCATTAGTGACTGAGATCCAATTTTCATTAGAAATTTTTGGCAAGAATTCTTTAAGATGTCGGGCACCAAATTGCAACTCAATTCCGAATACCACCCACAAACCGTCGGACATACGGAAGTCGTCAATCTCTGCCTCGAGCAATACCTTCGTTGTTTCGTGCACTAATGGCCACGCAAATGGAGTTCTTATTTACCTTGAGCAGAATATTGGTATAATACCAGCTACCATATTTCTACGGGGATGACCGCATTCCAGGCACTGTATGGAAGGCCGCCTCCCGACATTCCATCGTACATAGAAGGTCTTTCACCAGTACATGAGGTGGATCAACAGTTAATGACTCGCAATGAACTACTTTAGCAATTGAAGATTAACTTAGCAAGCTCAGTTAATCGAATAAAACAAATGGTAGACCACAAGCAGAGGGATATTTCATTTGACATTGGCGAATGGGTGTTGTTGAAGCTGCATCCTTACGGCCAACAAACGGCCTTCAAACAGGTCCATCAGAAATTGGTTAGTTGTTTTTACGGATCCTATGTGATCTTGAAGAAATGCGGACCAATCGCGTAAAAATTAGACTTACTAGAAGGCACGCGCATCCACCTGGTGTTTCATGTGTCACTACTTAAATGATACCAAGAAAATGACGGACTTACGGAGCCACAGTAGACAACGTTGCCACCTGTCTCCGATGAAGGAGTGGTCGCACTTGAACCACAAAAGATTCTGGACACCCGCTTGGTCAAACAGGGAGGCCAACTTGTTGAAGAAAGCCTAGTGCAATGGAAACATCTACTCCCTGTTAATGTATATTATGGGTATATTATGTTATGGGCTTTAGGCCCAGTTAGGTTACTTGTACCGCACACATATGCCTCCTATATAAAGGCACTGATGTATATTCTTTCATTCAGGAAATACAATACAATCTTTTAGTATTTCTAACATGGTATCAGAGCCACTGCTCTGACCCTTTTCTTAGTAGTCTGTCTTCATTAGTGTGACTTCCTTTTTTTTTAACGCTTCCGCCATCACAATTGCCGCCGTAGCCTTTTGCCGTTGAATCTCCGACGTCATCCAGGCGTCGTCGTTGGGTTCCGGACCTGCATCCACCGTCCTTAAGGAGTTTCACACCGCACAAGATCACTGTTTTTCGCATCACCGCTGCGAATATTGCTCCGATTTCAATTTTGACGGTACCACTGAGATCGTCCAGCGCCGATCTACACATTCGTGGAAACCTCGTCGCCATCGGAGCCCGCACGCGCCCTCACACGCCGCCCAAAGATTAGGCGACGTTGATCACGCGCCACACGCGCCACCACGCGCCTCCACTCGCCAGGCTTGTTCTGCTGACGTCATCTTATCTGCCACGTCAACGCCACGTCAGCCTTAGCTTCGTCACCACTGCTGACGTGTCAGTGCCACGCTAGCCCTAGCTGACATCATCTCCACGTCATCCGTTGACCAGTTGACCAGCGTTGACTGTTGACCGTTGACTATTGACCGTTGACTTGGACCGTTGACTTTTCCAGGGTTGACCAGGTCCTCCTTACCCAGTTTTTCGCTTAGATTTCACTTTTGCAGTCTGTTTTTGCATATTGTGTCTCTAAATGGATAAAAAGGATATTTTTCTTTCTCGCCCCATCAATACTGTGTTGGAGGGAAATCAAAATTACTTATCTTGGTCTCAAGCTATGCGCAGTTTTCTTAAGGGTCGCATGCTCTGGCATTATTGTACTGGTGCAATGACTATTCCTGTCAAGGAAGCAAGTGAAGGAGATGCTGTTTTTCTTAATCGCATGATTGAATGGGATAGTCATAACCACATGATCCTCACATGGATTCGGAACACTTCCATTCCCTCTATTTCCAATCTGATGGGCAGCTTTGATGATGCAAAATCTGCATGGGATATGTTGGCCAAAAGGTACTCCACTACTCATGGATCCCTGAAATATCAGTTAGTGGTTGAATTACATCAACTCAGGTAAGAACCACGGCAATCCATCAATGACTATTATGATCAGCTTCGCTTTATTTGGGACCAAATTGACCTTTCTGATCCAACTTGGACATGCTCAAAAGATGCTCAGCAATATGCTTCCATTAGAGATGAATTTCGCCTCTATGAATTCTTGATGTCACTTCACAAGGACTTTGAGCCCATTCGTGGTCAGCTACTCAATCGCAGTCCTGCTCCCTCTCTTGATACTGCTGTAAATGAGTTGGTTAGAGAAGAAGCTCGTCTTGCAACCCTTCAAGCCCAGAATAAGCTCAATGTTTTAGCTATTACTCCATCTACTCCACTCATAGAGCAACCCCAGCAATCAGGTGATTCTTATGGCTCTAACAATCGTCGCAAGCAGACCAACAAAAAGTTCTGCAACTATTGCAAGCGTCCTGGCCACACCATTGAGACTTGTTACCGTCGTAACAAATCTACTGCTGTTGTTACTAATATTGAGCCTACTCCGCCAATGGCTTCCACCTCAGTTGAGTCCAAGTCTTCTAGATCTACTATCAACCTCTCCTCCACTGAACTACAGGAGATCATAACTCAGGCTGTTCGTATGGCTGGTAATGCATATCTTTCCACTGCCTTATCTGTTCTACCTGGTAAGTCTCAAACTTGGTTTTTTGATTCTGCCTGCTGCAATCACATGACACTTCACTCATCCCTATTCTCCAAACTTGACCCTGCACCACATCCTCTAAATATTCATATAGCTGATGGTTCCACCATGCATGGGAATAGTCTAGGTTTTGTTTCAACCTCTAATCTTTCTGTTCCTGAAGTTTTCCATGTTTCTGACCTATCCTATAATTTGTGCTCTGTGGGACAATTAGCTAAACTAGGTTATTGCCTTATTTTTTACTATTCTGGGTGTATTGTGCAGGATCCGAGGACGGGGCAGGAGCTTGGGACCGGTCCTAGATTTGGGCGTATGTTTCCCGTGAGCAATCTTCATCTTCCACCTATTGCTCCTGTTTCTATTGCTACTGCAGCTGCTGCAGTTTCTTCCTTACCTTCTCTTGCACTTTGGCATTCTCGTCTTGGTCATGCATCATCTTCTCGGGTACAACAGTTAGTGTCTAGGGGTCTGTTGGGTTCTGTGTCTAAAGACATTTTTTATTGTACTTCTTGTCAGTTAGGAAAACAGCCAGCTTTGCCTTTTAATAACAGTGAATCCATTTCTAATAGTATTTTTGAGTTAATTCATTCTGATGTTTGGGGACCTTCTCCTGTTGCTAGTATTGGTGGATCTCGATACTTTGTTGTTTTTATTGATGATTATTCTCGTTATAGTTGGATTTTCCCTATGAAATCTTGTTCCGAAATTTTATCAATATATAGCAATTTTGCAAAAATGGTTGAAACACAATTCTCCAAACGTATCAAAACATTTTGATCTGATAATGCTCTTGAATATACTCAACATGCGTTTCAAGCTCTGTTACATTCCTATGGCATTGTACATCATCTAACTTGTCCAGGTACCTCTCAGCAAAATGGTCGAGCCGAAAAAAAACTTCGTCATATTCTTGACACTGTTCGTGCTCTGCTTCTTTCTGCCAAAATTCCTGCCCCATTTTGGGGGGAAACGGCTCTTCATGCTGTTCATGCAATTAACCGTATTCCAAGTGCTGTCATCCATAATCAGACTCCGTATGAGCATCTCTTTGGGTCACCTCCTGTCTATCATCACCTTCGCTCATTTGGATCTGCTTGTTTTGTTCTTCTTCAATCTCATGAGCACAACAAACTTGAGCCTCGCTCTAGACTCTATTGTTTCCTTGGTTATGGTGAAACTCAAAAGGGGTATAGGTGTTATGATCCTGTCTCTCATCGTCTTCGTGTTTCTCGTAATGTTGTCTTTTGGGAACATCGATTGTTTGTTGAACTCTCTCACTTTCGTTCTTCCTTGACTAACTCCTCTGTTTTAGAAATCTTTCCAGATGAGTCTCTTGTTCCTTTTACAAATACTTTTGATCCTCCTTTGGACTTCTCTCCAGACAGGTTGCAGATGAACAGATTGATGACGAGCTACCCCACTTTGAGACTGGGTCCCCTGCTCCTGCTCTGCCTGAAGATCTTCCACAAGACATTCCACCTCGCCACTCAACCCGGGTAAGATCCATTCCTCCACACCTACTTGACTATCATTGTTACACTGCCC
This sequence comes from Vitis riparia, assembly GCF_004353265.1. Classification (NCBI taxonomy): domain Eukaryota; kingdom Viridiplantae; phylum Streptophyta; class Magnoliopsida; order Vitales; family Vitaceae; genus Vitis; species Vitis riparia. Next base: position 36,671,596 of record NC_048448.1, read on the forward strand.
TTGCTACACTTCACGAGCCTCAAACCTATCGTGAGGCCTCTATTGACCCTTTATGGCAGATTGCTATGAAAGAGGAACTTGATGCATTAACCAAAAACCATACTTGGGACCTGGTTCCTCTCCCTCCTGGACAGTCTGTGGTTGGTTGTAAGTGGATCTATAAGATCAAGACTCGCTCTGATGGATCCATTGAGCGCTACAAGGCTCGTCTTGTTGCCAAAGGCTTTACACAGGAATATGGGATTGATTATGAAGAGGCTTTTGCTCCAGTTGCTCGTATCTCATCTGTTCGTGCTCTCTTATCTGTTGCTGCTGCTCGTCAATGGGACCTTTTTCAGATGGATGTTAAAAATGTCTTCCTTAATGGGGATCTGAGTGAAGTAGTCTATATGCAACCTCCTCCTGGTCTCTCTGTTGAATCAAACAAGGTTTGTCATCTTCGACGTGCACTTTATGGTCTTAAACAAGCCCCACGCGCTTGGTTTGCCAAGTTCAGCTCCACTATTTTTCGCTTGGGTTACACTGCCAGTCCGTATGATTCTGCCTTATTTCTTCGTCGTACTAATAAAGGCACTATTTTGCTTCTTCTATATGTGGATGATATGATCATAACTGGTAATGACCTTAGTGGCATTCAAGAACTCAAGGATTTTCTTAGTCAGCAGTTTGAGATGAAAGATCTTGGACATCTCAGCTATTTCCTGGGTCTTGAAATTACTCATTCCACAGATGGTCTTTATATTACTCAAGCCAAGTATGCTTCTGATCTGCTGTCTCAAGTCGGACTCACTGACAGTAAGAATGTTGACACTCCAGTCGAACTTAATGCGCATCTGACACCCTCCGGGGGAAAACCATTGTCTAATCCTTCTCTTTACAGACGATTGGTTGGCAGCTTAGTTTATCTCACAGTTACTCGTCCAGACATCTCCTATGCTGTTCATCAGGTGAGCCAGTATTTGTCTGCTCCACGATCAACTCACTATACTGCTGTTTTGCGCATTCTTCGATACCTGAAGGGTACCATTTTTCATGGCCTTTTCTACTCAGCTCAATCTCCTCTTGTACTTCGTGCATTCTCTGATGCTGATTGGGCAGGAAATCCTACTGATCGCAGGTCCACTACAGGTTACTGCTTCCTTCTTGGTTCTTCTTTGATTTCTTAGAGAAGTAAGAAACAAACTTTTGTGGCCCGCTCCAGTACTGAAGCAGAATATCGTGCCCTTGCTAATACCACATTTGAGATCCTTTGGCTAAGATGGCTTCTTAAGGATTTGGGTGTGTCCACCTCCTCTGCTACTCCCCTTTATTGTGACAACCAGAGTGCCATTCATATCGCTCACAATGATGTCTTTCATGAACGGACTAAACACATCGAGATTGATTGTCATTTGATCCGTTATCATCTTGTCCATGGTGCTCTTAAGCTTTTCTCCGTCTCCTCCAAAGATCAGCTTGCAGATATCTTCACCAAGTCACTTCCTACAAGACGCACTCGTGATTTAATTGACAACCTCAAGTTGGTCTCACATCCACCTTGAGTTTGAGGGGGGCTGTTAATGTATATTATGGGTATATTATGTTATGGGCTTTAGGCCCAGTTAGGTTACTTGTACCGCACACATATGCCTCCTATATAAAGGCACTGATGTATATTCTTTCATTCAGGAAATACAATACAATCTTTTAGTATTTCTAACACGCCCGAAGGATGCCACTTGGGAACCAACGAAGAAACTGCTCGACGAATTCTCACCAACGATCCTTGAGGACGAGGATCCACTACACGGGGGAAGTATTGATAGGCCACGTCAGTCAACGAGGCCCCGTAATCCAAATCCCAAATACTTGGGATAAGTTGGACGTGATCAACAGGAAGTTTGGGTCGTGGGGAACGTTGGAAGTTTATGTTGGAAGTTTACTTTGGAAGTTTACATAGGAATGGGTTTTCAGGAGTTACGCATTTTATGTCATTTTCTTTCCGTTAGTGTTTTTTGTTATATGCTATGTTTTATGTGTTTAAGTTCCGGTTATTAAGCTACTAGTTTCCCTTTATTTTAGGCATTATTGTAATTGGCTTTGCTTATTTAAAGCAGCCCAGAAATTATCAAGAAGCAGGAGAAAAATTATTCAACTATTATGGTTCATTTCTCACCCGAAGAGAAAATCATTTACGTTAACATCTATCGCATTTGTTGGGACCTAACAGGGCGCAATTGCTATCACTACAGCTGGTGATGTGTTGCTAGTTGCTACAGGGAATGTGCTACTGTGGCTGTTGATGTTGTTGCTTCCTCTTCAAGAATATCGACACAAGGTGAGACGAGGGCTTACCCAAATGAAACTAGAGCAATCTAAGAAACAAAACTATCGTGCGGCATTTCATCACCTAGGTGGTGGGCATTATCAACTGAAAAAATATCTCTACTGGAGTTTATTATTTTCTATACATTGCATAAGCTTTAAAGATATTATGATCCATTAACTTTGAACCTTATTTACACTTGCATATGTCTGGGATTGTGTGTAACAATTGATTAACATTGACTTTTGGGTGTAAATGTTGTTTAGTTCGTCACTCAGATATCAGGTGTGGTTAACCATGCATGTCAGAAATTCTGAAGACTTGATTGGATTGATTTGCTCGTCTGAAAGGTCCAATCGGCTTGGTTTGTCCATTCCGTTTGACATTATGGAAGAACGAAAACTTCTCACTTTTGGTGCTAGACAGAGCTTATCTTGATCAAGACGAAGTGATCCCAGATGGGTTATATGTTTGCCCTAATAAGCCAAAGGGTCTTGAATTTGAGAAGGACATGTGGAGGGAAGCTCCCCACAGACATTATCAACTGAAAAAGTATATCAACTGGAGTTTATTATTTTCTACACATTGCATAAGCTTTAAAGATGTTATGGTCCAATAACTTTGAACCTTATTTTGAAAATTAATTTATATTCATTATTTTTATAAATATAATATCAAATATAAATCGAAAAGTATAAGTTACAAATTTCAAAGGGTGTTTATGAGTGGATCAATTTTTGGTCTCAATTAAAAAAACTAATTTAAAATAATATAAATATAATATGTTTTTATTTTATTTATTTATGGTTAGGGTTATAAAATAAATTGATATTTTTTAATTTTAAATAAGAAAAACAAATAAGATAAAAAAGAAAAAAAAATTAAAGATCAAACAATATAAAATATTGAAAGTGAATGAATAAAAATGAAAAAGTTTACAACTCAAATAAGACCAATCTAAAAAATGCATTACATATTAAAATATCATCATTTTCTTTATTAAAATATACCTAATGGCATTTCATATTGTTAGATGGTAAATGGAGAAACTAAAAAAATCATAGAACTATAGAATGTAGCACATGAACTTAGTTTGATGACCTGAAGTGCACAAGTTGCTTTTAGACCACTGGGACTTGCTTAGGGTTAAAAGTTAAAAATAGGACCGATAATATTTAATCAGTAATATCATCTCAAGCCTATTCCAAAATATGGCAACCGGGTAAAAATAAAAATTGACTTAATGCTTAATAATTTTTTTTTTTTAAAGAAGAACTTGTTGAAATTTTTTCTAAAATCATTAGATGTTGTATAATTTTTCTAAAATGAATGAGAAAAGTTATAATGGTGAAGCTCTTGAAAAAGAAACTTTCAATTACGGTCGCACTCCCTTAAAAAAAAAATCGTTAAATATAAAAGGGTTAAATATAGAATAGAAGCAAACTCGTCAATCATCACATAAAAAAACAATTTCTCCAGAGAGTGCTGACCCTTCAACCCCCATGAGCTAACCAAGCAGCTCGACCCTAACATCCTAAGCGAAGTGCAACAGTAGTGATTCAAGTTTCACAATCAACACCAATAAAGACAAGAACAATTGGCACTCAAAAAAATTATTTCCTTTAACTTTTTCCCTTTAAGTTGAATTTGATTTTTAAATGGTGTTATCTGATTAATTATTTTACAATATATATATATATATATATATATATATATATATATATATATATATATATATATATATATATGTTATATCTTTAAAAAGGTTAGTAAATTATATTACAATTATCAAATATATTACCATATATAAAATACAACTTAAGAAATCTTAAGCATAACACAAAGCACAAGAGCAAGATATGTTAATTTAAGTTACTAAGAGCTTATTTAGTTGTGTGATTTAAAAATAGTTTTCTTATTTTAAAATTAAGAAATTATTTTAAAAATTTTCTAACACTATTTTAATATTGTTCTTTGGAAATAATTTTTTAAAATAAAGTAAAATAGAGAACAATTTTTAAAGAACAAGTAGGAGTTATTTCATCAGTTTTTAAAAAACAAAAAAATATATAAACTCATTTGATCATGTTTTTTTTAAAATTTGTTTTTAAAAATTGTTTTTAAATTAAAAAATAAAAAATAATTTTTAAAAATAAGTTTAAGAAAATATGACCAAACGAACCCTAAATGATTGGGGTTTATAATATTAAAGAGAAAAAAAGTTAATTTAAGAGTTTGCATGCAGGTGTCTAGCTGTAAAACTGGTTTATCTGAGACACCCATTTTATTTAGGGAGAATTGTGTTTTGGGCCCAACTGGGTCCAAAAATTAAGATGTGGTTCATATATTTTACATAATTAAGCCCAACACCCAAAGAAAGTCTGAAAATTGAGAAAAAAGATATTGTCCTTCATTAATCCCTAAAATACCCTTAACCCTTATGTAGGCATATAGTGAATGTGAATTTTAATTTTTTTGTATTTTTTTCCCTTTTCTATTCCCTATTAAGTATTACTCATTTCTAACCTTTTTTTTCTTTTTCTTCCAATCTATATTTCTATTTTATGTCAAATAAAAAGCAATAAGGTTTTTTTTTTTTTTTCATTTTTAAAGATATTGAATCTTTTTACTCTTATTATAAGCAAGAATAAAAATTTTGGGATTTTTCATCCAATTTTTGTTTTTGTTTTTTTATCTTTTTGTATTTATATTTTAGTTTAATTTTCATTTTTTATTTTAAATTTATATTACCCTTTCATTTATACTTTTCTCTTATTTTTAATTATTTTTTATATTTTCTACATTAACCATATTTTAAAAAATTTAAAAATATACTATCATTTCACTCTTATTATATATACATACATACATATATATATATATATATATATATATATATATATATATATATATATATATATATATATATATATATATATATATATATATATATCCTTTTAGTTTTTCAATTTTTAATGTTTTTATTTTAAAATTTTTTAAAAGATAAATTTATTGAAAAAAATAACTAAGATATGAAGTTCTAATATTATATTAATAATTTTTCTTATCTAGATAGACTAATGCAAATTATTTTGACTCACAACAAGAAAATTGTTAATACAATTTTTTAGTGAAACTTTAAAAATTAAATTTCTATATAAAATTTTATCTAAAAATTATTGAAAGTGGTATTTAATTTTTTTTTTATTAACTTTCAAACTTATCTAATTTTTTACTTGAAAGGCAATAGAACATGTTTACAAAAAAAATTAGTTTTTCATTTTTTAAATTAATGAGTATAAATATATTAAAAGAATTAAAGATAATTTTAGTAAAAAATTTAATAAATATGATTATAATTTTAAATATAGATTCATTTGGATAAAATTTTACAAAAAAAAAAAAAATAGTGGAAAGAAAGAACATTGCTAAAACTACAAAAACAAAATATGTAATTACAAAATTTTGATGATGAAATTTAAAAATAAACTTTGAAACAATTCTTGAGTGAGAGAATTTGAGTTCGGAAAAATCCTTGAGTGGAAAAAAAATGGAAAAGTTTTTCAAAATCACTTGAAATCCTTAACAAAAAATAGTCTTGTACACCCTTGTACAATTAGAAAATTTGTCTTGTACAGCTAGTGTAATACCTTGTACAATAACTCAAACTTCATATATCATCTCATTAATATCTAACAATAAGTCGGTTAACCATGTTTGCATTGGTTTTGTTTTAAAAAAGAAGAAAATTGTTGTATAATTTTGTTTTACAATCATCATAAGTGAGGTACCTATTTAAATGACCATATACAAGTTAGATAAAGTGTATGAGATGAATGTGTGCTTAACCAATGTATGTAAGGAATGTCATCTATCCTCAGTTAGGGGAAATAAACAAACAGGTTTTTCAGAATCACTTAAAATACTTTACAAATAATAGTCTTGTATCCTTGTACAATTAGTATATTTATCATGTACACTTAGTGTAAATACCTTGTACAGTGACTCAAATTCCATATACCCCCTACTCAATGTGTAACCATAGGTAGATTAACCATGTTTTCATTAGTTTGATTCAAAAAATAGTGGAAGATGGAAAAACAAAATTTTCTCTCAAACATCATTAGTGGGATAAGTATTCGAATTGTCATATGTGAGTTAAATAAAGTTCATAAGATGAGTGTGTGATAGAGGAATGTGTACCTTGAGAGTGTGCAACCCTTAGATGACAAGACAAAAAGAAAAAGTTGTCCAAAATTGATTGAAATCTTTCCCAAATGATAGCCATGTATACCCCTTGTATAATTAGAACATTTACCAGTATAGTTAGTATAACACCCTTGTACAATGGTGCAAATTTCATCCATATGCATACATTATGTGCCACATATGATGTGTGAACCATGTTTCCAATGGTTTGATTTAAAAAATGATATAAAACGTAAAAACAAAATTTTTCCCTAAACATAATTATTAAGGTAAATATTTGAATTGTTATATGCGAGTTAAATAAAGTACATGAATAGTTTGGGTGTTTGGTACACGGGAATAGGGAGTGGGAATAGACATCTCATTCATTTTCTCCCTTATTCCCATGTTTGGATAAATGTTAAGAAAGCGGAAATGAAAAAAAAAATTATTCCGGCAGAAATCAAATCCAACTTATGAGTCGGATTTGCATTCATTAAAAGTAGGTGGTATTCTGATTCATTAAACCTATTTGATAATATAAAATAACTTAAATTATTATTTTACCCTCTTATCTTGTTTTTCAAACCCGATGTTTATCTTCTTTGTAAAGGTAGAGATCCATTCATCATCCACTTCTTATCTTTTTTTTTTCTCTTTTTTTTTCTTAGTAAAATATAATTCTATAGCTTTTTTTGCATGATAAATTATTTAAAATTTTGATAAAAAAAAACGAATATTTAAAATTTTTTAAGGTTATGGATTTTATCGGATATGATACTTGTTGAAATTAGAATAAATTTGAATTCTTTTATTTCCTCTTTTGAAAATAGGAAAAACATTTGCTAACTTTGAGAATTTAAATATTATAATAAATAATTTTTTTTTTGAAAAATATAATTTTATAACTACTTAAGCATGACAAATTATTCAAATTTTTAATAAAAATAATAATTGAATATTTGTGCATTAGGGTTATACGATTTTTTATGGTTAATTTTTTATTTATTGAGTATATATATATTTTTTAGTCTTATTATTTAATAACAAAAAACCTCTCAAATTTTATTTTTTAAAAATAAAAGTAAAAATAAAAAAATATTTTAAATTATATGTAAGGATATTATTGTAAATTTATTTCTTTTTCATTTCCATTCCTATTATTATCAAACATTGGAATGGAAACAAATAATCATTCTAATCTTGCATTCCTAAGTTCATCCAAATGCTAGAAATGGAATCATCAAATTCATTTCATTCCACTAAGAAATAGGAAAGGAAACAAAATATTATTTCTATTCCCTATTCCGACGTACCAAACACCCCCTAAAAGAATTTGTAGTAGGAGAACGGACAATCCATAGATGACAAGAAAAAAAAAAGTTGTTCAAAATGTACAGTCTTGTACACCCCTTGTACAAATAGTGTAATAACCTTGTATAATGATATAGATTTCATATATATGCATAAATTATATCCACATGAGTGTGTAAACTATGTTCCCAATAGTTTGACATTTAAAATAATTAAAACAAATAAAACGTGATTTTATTTTATTTTCAAAACTATGTTAGCTAATTGTTCTTTTAAAATAACACGATCATAATCTATATTATATATACTAGGAGGATAAGGAATAAAAGACATTAATTCATATCAAATAAGCAGAGTAAATAAAGATTCAGAATAAATTAAGCAAAATTAATCAGACTTTAAATGGGGTAAGATAAAGTTCGATACTCTGAAAATTAATTTGAATCTACAGTCTCCTTTCCTAATTAATATACTACAATACACAGAGAGGCTCTGATACCAACTTTTTCCATCAGCAGTTTCAACAACAGTTTGTTAGTCAAAGTAATGGTAGGGGTTTTTGAAATCTCCGTTAGCAATGAAAGTTTAATGAAAATTTTATATTGAATTAAAGTGTGAACACATTTATTGCTAACATTAAAATAATATAAACATTTCCAAATACTTAATATTTTAATATAAAATTTTCAAACACTCATTAAAATAATATAAAAGGTTTCAGACAATTATTATTTTAATATATATTTAACTTAAGGTTCTTTGCTTATAGTGTAAAACCATTTAATGTATAAAAATTAAGTTTTTGAAATCAGATATCTCAAAAATTCAGGTAATAAAATTCAAAAAAATTTAAAACATCACTTCATGTCAAGGTAATACCCCCCTTCTGACCAGATAGAGTCTCCCTAACACGCCAATTTTCCGGCAAAAACGGGTTTAAAGTCAAGGGTTAAGACTAAAGACTCTAGTTTTAAAACATGATTTTACACCCAAAATTTTCTAAATAACCTGATTTTTTTTTTTTTTTTTTTTTTTTTTATGTTGATGAGAACATTATATAAAAAGGATCCACGTATATTACATATATTAACTAGTAAAGAAAACTTAAAAATAATTCAAATAAATTTCATTTCTCTACTTTACCTTTTTATCCCTTTTACCCCCTAAGGGTAAGAAAAATACATAATAAAATAAATTCTAAATGAAAGCAAAAATTTAATAGAAAATTAATTCTTACTTTCTTATTGATTGCTAATAAATGTACAAAACACAAATTATTAAAAAATAAAACCAATAAATATATGCACTTAGGAATAATTTTAATAGGAATAATAGGACTTCATCGTAAAGAAATTGGAGCACTTATAAATATTAACCTTTTAGATACTAGAAACAATACAATAGGATGAGCTCTTTTAGCTAGTGCAGAAGTTAATATGAACCAAAATTACGCAGTTATTGGCTGTATACCTCAACTTTGTATAGATCTTAAGGAATTCAAAAAAAAAATAAAAATAACTATAAATACTAAAGGTTATGATATGGAATTAGGAAGTAAAAACCTTAGCATAGCTATAGGATTTATAGGAAAAACTACTAACGCTTTAAGTTTAAAATGTATGATGGAATTTGATGATATAGTAAAAACCTTTGGAAGTAAGACAGTAAATATGATAGAAGCAAAACCTGTAAATATAAACTATTTACTAGGACGAGAGTGGGAATTACCTCAAATAAATAAACCAATAATAAAATATCCAACATCCAGTAGCTTATATGAAAACTAAGATGGAAGTGCAAGTATAACCTTCGGAAATTATAAAACTATAAATGTAGAGGTAGAGTCAGATAGTGAGATAGAAACTGTGAATGTTATACAAGAAGATATTTTACTAAACATTGAGATAGTAGAAAACCTATACAAAAACTCAGAGTTAGTAAATATAATGTTAGAGGAATTTAGTAATCCAACATTACTAGACGAATAAGTGGATCAAGAAAACTTTGTTAATATAATGTGTAAAAACTATACAGATGACCAAATAATAGAACAACTCTATAAGACCAATTTAATAAAAAAACTTATAGATATAGAAATGATAAATCAATTTACTATTCAACCAAAAGTTAACATCTCAAACGAATCAATAAATACAATAAATGAAGAAAAGGAATTTGTAAATGTAAAAAGTGAAATAGTAAAATATAATAAGTCGTATAGCAAGCCAAAAGGACTTCAATGGAAAACTAAAACAGAACAGAACCTTATAGTTCTTTGCAACCAGTATATAATTCTTTGCAACCAGTATATGAATATGGAACAGTATTAGCTATAGATAGTGCACAAGATCTTAGAAAAACCATAGAAAATTGGGAGCAATCTTTAAATTCAGTAGGTGTGGTAGTATCCTTTGAAAACCAACAAGAAATTTACGAATTTTGTAAAAGCACCCTTAGAGGAACTGTACTACAATTTTTTAGAAACATGGAATAAGAAAACAACAGTTATTTTCAAGAAGTTAGAAATAATTTTAGCATGTATGTATTTATAAATCTAATAAAACTTTATTTTTTGGGAACAACACAAGAAGATGTAAAAGAACCTGCAATATACCTTCATAAGTTAGAACAATTGAAATTATGTAACCTTTCATATATAAGGGAATATGAATAAAAATTTAGGAAATATGCAATCCTTGCTAGAGTAGACAGAACCCCTGAATATTTAAATAAATATATATTAAAAATACAAGGACCCGTAGGACTTAGACTATGGAATGAATTTACAACCTCCGAGTATAAAAACTCTCCTTATATAGGTGCTAGAATAGAATTTGTAAAAAATTGGTTAGAAAGAGAATGTGTAAGCATAGGAAAAAGAAGTCAAATAAAGAAACAAGGCATAAATCAACAACTTTGTAGAAAATTACATATAGAAGAAAACCTAGATATAGGATGCAGAGAATATAAGTTTAGAAAACATAAGAGATATAATAAATTTTTAAGAAGAAAGTCAAGAACCTTTTATAAAAAAACGACCATATCAGACAAGATATAAAAAACCTGGAAAGTTTTCGATAAAAAGAAAAAGAACCTCAGGAAGAAAAAGACAGTGTAAATGTTATTTGTGTAGTCAGGAAGGCCATATAAGACCTGAATGTCCTGAACTTAAAAAACCATTAAATGAACGAAATAGAAAAACCCAAGTAAAAATAAACCTAATAAATGAGTATCAGCTAAATAGTGAAGAAGAAGAACTTATCAGTGAATTAGACTTTGAAAGTGAAAATTCAAGTGTATATAGTATAGAAGATAGTGAAAATGAAAAGAAGAAATTTGTATGATTATTGAAAAAGAGGAAAATCAAGCTAAGAAAACCCCTTTAAATTAGAAAACCTTGTACAACCTTTAGAAAGTAAAATAAAACCTTATAATATATGGAAAGATTTACAAATAATAATCAAAGGAAAAATTTCAAAAGAAGAAGAAGATAGTTGTTCAAAACCTAAGGACACAGAAAAACCAAAAAGTCTTGTAAAAGAACCAATGAATCCTGAAAAAATAACCATACAAACAATAGAACAAGTAAATATGGCAAATAAAGTTAAATCTATTATTTTTCCAACAACAATTAAATTAAAAACCATAGAATTAAAGGTAGACGCAATGTTAGATACTGGAGCGAGTAAAAACCTTTTATTTGAAACCTTAGTACCTCAAGAAGATCAGTAAACATTAGTTCAACCAGTAGAGTTAATCCAATACAATCAACAAAAACTAATCCTAACCAAGTATATTTCAAACGTACCAATCATAATTAATAACATAACCTTAATATTGCCCCAAACTTATCTTGTACCTACTATAAGCTTATATCCTTTTATTTTAGGTTTAAATTTTGTACATTCTTTACAAGGAGGGATAACAATACAAAATAACCAAGTTAGTTTTCATCCTAAAACCACAACAATTGTTTATACAAACATGGAAAATGTATTAAATAAAAATCATAATGTAACATCTCATCAAATTAGCAAAGTGGAGGCACAAAAGGATAGCATAATTAATGACTACTCAGATCAATTAAGAAATGCAAATAGATTAAAAAAACCTTATATTAGAAGCAGAAAAAATAGGAATTATAGGAGAAGACCCACAAAAACATTGGAATCTGTAAAATACCAATTAAAAACCCAGATTTAACAATAAAAACGGCAGATATAGCATGTAATCTTATAGATACAAAGGAATTTAAAATTCAAATAGAAGAACTGTTACAGAATAACCTCATTAAACCAAGTTTTAGTCCCCATAGATCCTCAGCTTTTTTAGTTAGAAACCATAATGAAGAAAAACGAGGAAAAGCTAAGATGGTTATTAATTATAAAAGATTGAATGATAATATATATGATGATGCCTATAAATTCCAAACAAAGATTCTTTAATTAATTCTATTCAAGGATGTAAATATTTTTCTCAGTTAGACTGTAAAAGTGGATTTTGGCAAATTAGATTAGAAGAGGATAGTAAACCATGGACAACGTTTTCATGTCCTTGTGGATTATATGAATGGAATGTAATGCCATTTGGACTAAAAAATGCTCCTAAGATATTCCAACGAATGATGGATAATATTTTTGGAAAATATTCTTTTGTTTTTGTATACATTGATGATATTCTTGTCTTTTCATATACTCTTCAGGAACACATAAAGCATTTAGAATTGATTTTTGAAATACTAATTAGTCATGGATTAATAGTAAGTAAAAAGAAATTGAAATTATTTAAGACTCAAATAGAATTTTTAGGATTAGAATTAGAGGATGGACAAATAAAATTACAAGAACATATAGTACAAAAAATAAATAATTTTCTAGACAAACTTGAAGACTTAAAAACCCTTCAAAGTTTTTTAGGATTATTAAATTATGCTAGGCCATATATTAAAAACTTTAGTAGATTAGCTGGACCCCTTTATAGTAAAACAAAAGACAAAGGGCAGAGATATTTTAACCAAGAAGATATTAAACTTATACAGAAAATAAAAGAACTTGTGAAACATCTCCCAACCTTACATTTACCCTTAGAAAATGAATATAAAATAGTTCAAACTGATGCTAGTCAAACAAGATGGGGAGGTATACTTTTAGCAGTAACTAATATAGGAGAAGAAAAACTTTGTAGATATTGTAATGAAACTTTTAATGATTATCAAAAGAACCTTAGTTCTACAGAGTTAGAAATTGAAGCAATAATATTAGTCTTAGAAAAATTTCAATTATTTTTGAACCAAGAACAATTTACTTTAAGAACTGATTGTGAGAATATTAAAAAATTCTTTGAAAACAAAAATTCTTCAAAACTGTCCACCAAAAGATGGATAAAGTTTCAAAACTCTTTAATTGGTTTCAAACCTAAATTTAAACATATTAAAGGAAAAGATAATATACTAGCAGACTGGTTAAGTAGATAAATAATTAATAATGTTGATGATACTAATGATTGATTTCATGATTATAGGAACATGGCTCAAAGAAAACCTACAAAAGCTAGAACCTTCCAATATGGAACCATATGTCTGAACGAAGTGTTAAATCCAAATCTGAGGTTTAACTCTTTATTTTCTCAAAACCTTTTTGAAGAACATAAGGTTATTGTAGATAATTTTTGGTCTCTAAAACCACAGAGTTTTTCGAACCAAAATTTAGAATACACTTATGGAAAAACAGTGTCAGCTTTAGCCCAACATTTACAAAACCTTCAAAACCAACTGATTGCTTTAGAAACCCAAAAATTCCAAAACCTCAAAATCCAAGAAAATCAAGAAAAACTGATAGAAAATTTGAAACCAGTACAGTGTCAACCAATCAAACCAGTTGTTCGAACAGTCAACCTGAAGTAATTAGTTTAATTAAGAAATCAGCTCTTCTGACTTAACAATATGAAAAGCTTGTTGTTAAAAACATAATTGGAGTTGATAACTACTCTTTCGTCAAAACCTTTTTCCTACAAAATAAATATAACAAAGTATTTAAAAATCAAGAACTTTTGTATAAACATTTTAGAACCAAAAATGTTAGGATAAAATGAGGGTATATGGCATATCACGACCTTGAATTTTTCTTTGTTATATATTTAGCTTATGTAAATATATCTGTTATAAATAAAGAAAATTTTGATTTAGTATCACAGCTCATGGATCATGGAATTTTTAAAAATGTTTTTATGAACCATATATCTCAAATCCCTGAAAATTTCCCTGAAAAATTGAAAAATATTTTAACTTATCTTTTTAAAACCGAAAAATATATAGATATTTCTTTTGAAACCATTCCACCTTTATTTCAACCTGATGGATCAGTAGTACCAACATATCATCATGTACATATAAAACATAATAAAGAACCACTCATCCCTCAACAAGAACCAGAATGGGAAATGACCCGTTCAGATGAATTTCCAGAATTTTTTACTCGCTTTAGAGCTTTTCAAAGCTATGATCTTAGACCAACCCGGAATAAATTATTTCATCTCATTGGTGAAACAAAAACCATGTCTATATGGAGAGTAAAACCTTTAGAACACATTATTGTTCCAAAACCTTTTATTACTTCTGAAGAACAAGATTTTATAACTAAACTCAGTGTAGATATACCGGAACCATCTTCCTACCTCAGCGATGATGCATTATTTTGGGACAACCTGGACGATGAAAGTTATCATAATTTACAAAATGCAATGGAAGGGTGATGTCAGCAATGACGACATTGAGGCAGTAAATGAGTCTTCAACTACAAAAATTCAATGTGGCAGTACAAGTTCAGAAGCAGTAAAGACATCTACAGGCCACGTATTATGCATGTGATAAAAAGAGAGAAAAAAAGGACGAGAAAGAGACAAGAAGAAAGAGAAGAACGGATGAATAAACAAAAGTCAAAAGTCTCAGAAGTCTTTTATCATCTTTGTATTTATTTTATACCAAACCTCTGAACACCGTAAATATTTTTCCTACCGTCCAACCACTTGAATTTAATTCTCACCTGTATTCTCACCTGTCACTTGTAAATGCTTTGCCTATAAATTAGTGGTGGTAAAAGAAAAGAAGTGTGCCCGAGAAAGTGTGTTCGAAGGTGTGTGCAATTGAGTGTCAAGTTGTCTGTGAAAGAATGTTGTATCTTCAGCCTTGTACATTTATCAGCAATCAATAAGAAAGTAAGAATTAATTTTCTATTAAATTTTTGCTTTCATTTAGAATTTATTTTATTATGTATTTTTCTTACCCTTAGAAAGTATTTTTTAAAATAGTTTTTGAACAATATTTTTCTTTAGTTATAATTTAAAATAGAAAATAATGCTGATTTTCAATTATCCAAATTGTTAAAATAGAATTATTATAGTTGCATGAATAGTGGTGCAATAAAGACCAAAAAAGCTTATGTGAAAGATCATTGGATGTTTTAGTCTATCATTATTTTATATCCTTAAAAGGTAATATATGGAAATTTAAAGGGTATATTGGTCTTTTAACATCTTATATCCTTTCCATTAATTATGTAAGTTATATGGACCAAATGTTAATTTTTGAACTCAGTTGGGCTCAAAACACAATTGTCCCTTTTATTTATATATTCTTTTGGCATTGACCACGTGTTTAGGATGTGTTGCACTAAAATCTCATGATTAACTTGCAGTTCGAAATCACAAACTAGCTTATGCACATTCTTCGTCATTTTCTATTTCTTAGCAACATATATGACCAAATGAAATTATTATACCCTAATTATATTTTTTTAACTAGGTGATAAAGATAATTAAAATTTTTTTATTAGAAGAAAACAATCATATAGGTTTAAATAGAATTTCACACTTAGCCGTATATAACAAATTTTGTCAATAAAATAAATACAACTTAAAATAAAAAATTAAATAAAAAAATGAATAATTAAATTTTAAAATTTTTACTCCTACAAATTCACTAATGATTAAAAATATTGCATTTAAAAAAAAAAACAAATCACTTTTTGCTTTCACAGTCTATATGACATTCGAACCTTAGATCCCATAGTTTGAGTAAGTTTGAGGCTAGATTTGAGACAACCCAGTGACACTACTTCTGTTAGTTCACACAAATCTTAAGCATAACGCAAAGCACAACAACAAGATATATTAATTTAAGTTACTAAGAGTTTATTTAGTTGTGTGATTTAAAAATAGTTTTTTGTTTTTAAAAATAAAAAATTATTTTAAAATTTTTTTAACACTATTTTAATGTTGTTATTTGGAAACAATGTTTAAAGACAGTAAAATAGAGAACAATTTATAAAGAACAAGTAGGAATTGTTTTCACTCATTTTTAAAAAACAAAAAAATATATAAACTCATTTGACCATGTTTTTTGAAACTTATTTTTAAATTAAAAATAAAAAATAATTTTTAAAAATAAATTTCGGACCCTAAATAGTTAGAGTTTATAATATTAATGAGAAAAAAAGTTAATTTAAGAGTTTGCATGCAGGCAGAGATCAGGCTGTAAAACTGGTTTACTAAGGCACCCATTTTATTTATATATTCTTCGATGTGCATGCATTGACCATGTGGTTAGGATGTGTTGCACCAAAATCTCATGATTAACTTGTAGTTCAAAATCACAAACTAGCTGTATGTATTAGAAACAGACCATATTGGGTCACGCACATTCTCCGTCATTTTCTATTTCTTAGCAACATATATGACCAAATGAAATTGTTATATACTAATTATATTTTTTAATTAGGCAATAAATGAATGGACTCCTTTTTAAAATAATAATTGAGATATCAGGGATGATTAAAATATTATTAGAAGAAAACAACCACCATCTTCCCGATTAATCATGGCTTAATAAATGTAAATAAATTAATCTGACCATACATTTTTCTTTATTTGTTTTGGTTTCTTTACAAGAATGTTTCTTTATGTATTCTTGTTGAATCTATAAAATATCATCTATAGACATTCTTTTTGAATGATTAAGAATCGAGATTTCTAATCAGTCGATTATTATTTTAAATGATTATTATTTTTATTTATAAAGAATCAAAATTTACTTTATTGTATGAATATCATATGGATTTAAAAAGAAATTCACACTTAGACATATACCTCTCAGAACATTTGAAGTTAAGATGTTCTGGTCTTCTTCAATTTGAAGGCTCATTATGACTTTGAGATTCACATTCCTTTAATAAGGACTTTCATTGCTTACCTGATAGAGGTTGGGCCCTTAACCTGATGATGTATTTTCTGCACTGAGTTATTTAATAAAAATGGTTTTTGACTAAAACAGATTTGGATTTTGGCCTCTGGAGGCCTATGGACTTTCAAAACAGGGGTTCACTAGGAAAAAAAAAGAGAAGAAAAAGAAGAAAAATGAGATCACTGGAAGAATTTTCAGCCCCTTTAAATCACTTAGCCATATAATAGAAACTAAGAAGAAGAGAAAGGATCGTAGCTCACAAAAAGCTTGAGATAAATGCTTAGTATCTTCTGCAGCATATCCATCCAACAAATTTGCAAAGAAGCTCCAACCAGTTCTGCATATGGTCCTCTTCATCATATTGGGCATCAACAACATTACTGTTAATATTCTGTGTCGTTGTATCCATTGGAGAATCGCTATGCTCAGTGCACTGTGTACAGTCATAGCTTGTTTGTGCATTAGAATTAGTATCTTCTGCTGGTGATCTGGTATCACAACTTCTCTGCTCATCACTGTACTCTATCATTGTCTGATGGCCGCGCTTGGTCGCTTCTGTGTTGTCACAGCTTCTCTGAGCATCAGTACTGGTATCTTCTGGGATGTTTCTGTTGATAACATCACGTGTATATATAAGATAGAACCCACACTCTTTCACTTCGACTGGTGCATCCAAGCTATGAAATGAAGCCTTCAAACGTCTCCATTCATTTGACCAATACTGGTTGTCAATAGCAACCTTGGGATAACAAGTCACACACATTTGACTCGATTCACGGCAAATTGGGCAGCAATAAAACTGGACATCATCCACGTGACAGCATTCAGATTGATCACCACAGATATTGAGTTCGCAATTCAACCCATCACAAGCCATAAGAATAAAAACAGAGTATAAAGCAAATCCTAAGAAGTCATCTTTTCTGTACCAATCCATAGGAAGCTCTATTGTTATTTGAGATCCTTTTTTTGCTGGCTTATCCACTCTGGAATTCCATTATTTCCCGAAATAGCAACTCTGATTGCTTTGTCCCAATAGGAGCCGCATTCAAATTCCTGCACAGAAGTACAGGTGTTAATACTCTGTTCATAAGGAAAAAGGACTGAATGTTATGAAAATCATACCTCAATCATTGATTTGAAGCATTTGAACAGAGAAAAACCAAGTTGACTTGATGGACTTGATAAAGTTTCCAAGCATGTGCAACTGTGGACATCTAGATACCGTCGGGATTGCATATCCTCTTGACATTCCCGGCAAATGGTGGGTATCATTGCTTTACCATGGTTCTGTTCATGATCATGGGCATATATAAAATGGATCCCACACTCTTCCACTTTTATTGCTTTACCACGTAAGAAGCCACAAAATGAAGCCGTCAACTGCCTCCATTTATTTGAGTGACACTTCTTCACAATCTCTGCCTTCGGATAATAAATCATCCACATTTTTGGTACAACATCACAGCAGCCCCACGAGTGATTAAACTGTTGTTCATCCACCAAAGAAATTTCATGACCACGCAAAGTCAAACCATACTTGAAGTAACTTCCATGATTCTCCAGTCTCTCCTCAGATTCATCATCAAGTGGACCATAGACAGAGTACAAAACAAAACCCAACAAGTCATTATTTTTATACCAATTTTGAGGAAGCTTTGCTACTACTTTAGCTCCCTTTTTGTGATGGCTTATCCATTTTGGAATTCCACTACTTCCTGAAATAATAAGACTTACTTGGGCAAAACGTTTTTCTTTAGGATAAATCTTGCATTCAAAATCCTTCAGAAAATTTAATCAACACATAAATCCCCATGTCTCCACAAAAAAAGTTTTGTTCTATGAATATCATACCTGAATCACTGATTTGAAGCAGTTGAATAGAGAAGACCAGAGTAGACCTGAAGAAGTTTCCAGCCGTGGGCACTTATGTACATCTAAGACACGCAAACTAGATGGAAGCGCTGGAATTTGTTGAAGCTCTTCACAGTGACCCAAGTTAAGGTGTCTCAGCATAGAAAGTTGAATGATCCCAGCAGGTATGCTCCTAAAACGATTCCCGATTAGAAGTAATTCTTGCAGAGATGATAGGTGGCAAATTTCAGTGGGGATTCCTCCTTCATCTATATAGCAGAAAGATAGATCCAACACTTCCAACGAGTACAAGCAGCAAACATCACTCAGGATTACTCCTTGCATTAGCTTTGACCAAGGTAGAATTAACTTCTTTAATGAGCATAAACCTGACAAAGAAAGCAATTGGCAACATGTGGAATTTAAGCCACAAGCATAGAAAATCGTCAAACTTTTCAGCCTCCCCAGGTTTTGTGGCAATTTGTGGAGTTTTGAACAATCACTGACATCGAGAACTTCAAGAAAGCATAAATTACAAATGCTTTCTGGAAGAGTCACAAGGTTTTTGCAGCCGTACAGATTCAAAACTTCAAGCCTATTCAAATATTTGATTGATGATGGTAGCTCTTTTATAGCCGTTTTGTTCAAGTGAAGCTCCCTTAAGTTTTCCATATTCTCCAAGATTTCTGGAAAGTACTGCAATTGTGAACAGTGAGAGCAAAAGAGAGATTTTAGGGATTTGAACTCCCAAATGCTTGTTGGCAGACTCTCAAGGTTTTTGCACTCTCGCAAACATAAGGTATCAAATTCAGAGGCACACTCAATGGGTAGTAGGCTGATTGTCTGACCCTTTAAACAAAGCTTTCGGTGTTCCACGTTCCTCTGGCATTCCAAGCAGCTAGCATCCACATCCTCAGTCTGTACTATTGGATCTTGGGCGTATATATTTTGTGTGTCATGTTTGAGTTGATTTATTTAGTTGAGTGTCTTTGCTTTGACACACTGTGAACATGATCCACCAACATGAATTGTCACTTCTATTGGCATCACATAATCACATACTAGAACTCTTCAAGTACCACCTCAATTACCTTAGGAATGAGTTCCCTTACTATATCTTTCTTTTCCTTCTTTAGTGTAGCCAAGTAGGTCATTTGCTTATTCTTAAATCCCTTCTTTACTTGCATAGTTGATAGCAAGAGGATCTCAGGTGTACCTTTATTGTCTATGAGGACTACACATAGCAAGTTGAATCACATTAAAATTTGAAAGATTAGGAAAGGGTTAAATGAGGAAATGAGGGAGTCAAGATACATAGACTATGTAGAAAGGCAAGACAAGGTTATGATAAGTTTGGGAAAATGAGGCATGAAGCAAATTCATCAAGTTGGATGGAAATTTGGAACTTAAAATCTAATGGTATCATGTACTTTGAATTTGAGGTGAAATTTATAGCATTTCCCGAAGTCCATTTTTGGCAAGCTATAAATCTTTCGAAGCTTTGGAATTTAGGAATCCAACGCTTCAAATGGTGCACAAGTCGGAGTTGAAACTAGGAAATTATACGCGTTTGAAGCAAACTAGTCAGAGAAGAATGTTGAGTTCGAAATTCACTGTGCATTTCTAACTCAACCCCTTGATTTTGAATTGGACCTCCTTCCACTTATGAGTTCGAAATTGACTTGGAGTTCACCCAAATTTTGAACTCAGCCACTAGTGATCGAGTTTGAGGCTTGAGACATGTCGAAACGAGTTTCAAATGCCCCCATCAAATTCGAAATGCATTACACTCATTTAGAACTCGTAATTTTTTAAGCTTTTTAGGTTGTTTATGACTTTTCCTTGTAATAAGTGGCCAATGAGAGTATGCCACATGTTAGGTCATTGATAATACTATATAAACTCTCTTAGTTTTAAGGTTTAGAGATCTTTTTCCAAGAGTTTGACATTTTGTGGTGGAAAAATACAACTTCGGTTTGTTTCTCTTCTTCTTTAGTGAATATATTGTTTTTTAGTTTCTTTTTATTCAACTTATGGAATTTTACTCTTTTATGGAGTGTGATTATGACATCACCCCCACAAGGCTAAAAGCTAACTTGGGGCTTGAAGCATGAAAACCTAAGGGCTAAGAAACTTACAGGGATAATGGTAAATCATTATAACAATGAGATTAATTATTGGTTGAGTCACAATTTATCAATTTTATTTTTACCCTATCCTTGTGAGTTAGTTTAGGGAATAATATAGTAGGCTATTACTCGATACTAGTAATTCTTGGTAACTCTTGATCATTAGTTATCCCGATCTTCCCTATCGTTATCTACCCTATGACAAAGCTACAAGGAGTACTAAGAGTTAAAAAGACAAGTCTTAAACTGGTAATTCATCTAATTTATTTGATGGTTTTAGGAGTCTGTTTTAAAAAGGAAAATTAGGTTTCAAATGCAATTTTGAGTTTTAAAGCTTGGGTCGATCGCGAGTGGCTAAGGATCCTAGAACCTCAAGATCATGTTACTTAAAGACCTTTGTTCTTTCTGTTTTTTATACCTTAAGTTGGATTGAGGAAAGCCTCAGACTTGAATTAATTGAATTAAAAATCAATATTCATTTACTTATTGATTTAATTTCTTTTACTTAGTTTTACTAAATAAAAGTTCATTCACATATTGTTTTTCACTTAGGATTTAAATAAAAGTGATTCATTTATCCTAGTATTGACAAATTCCATAGCAAATCTATTTTAAAAGTTGTAGTGACTCTTTCTCTGGTTTTTCTTAATCAGAGTTACTACATAAAAAGACTTAGTATTTGAACAATAGAGAAGAACGGTCAGAATTCAAGTAAAATGGAATGATCAATGTTAATAAATTTTTACCATAATAAACAATGATACTTGATTCTAGACTACTTAGGTATGGATCAAAGGATTTAACATTAGAGAGAATAACTCATGTATATTAAAGCATTTTGGTGCTAAGTTCTTTTTATCCTTGATCTTTTATGAGAAATGAGCCAATAAGGCTTACACTTAAAAATTAAATGTGTTTGAAACACCCCTCTAAAATCCATCATTCAAATATTAGAAAACGAGTAAAGTATTTTTCATATGTTGATTAATATACCCAAGGTAGTTCTTGAATTATCCCAACACAAACATCTTTCAAGTCTTAATTTTATCAAATCAATATATATCTTTAGATTTCTAAAGAAACTACCATAATAACGCACATTCATCCATGAGTTAGGTTGATTTTATCTCTTGAAAGAGTTCAAAGATAGTGTAAACAAAATTCACTGCACAATTCATGTCTCTCAATGGTATGTTATTCAACTAAAACTAGTAATGTCTTATGTTAATGGGCTTAGTTTTATAATGTAAAAATAGATCTTTAATATATTAATAGCTCTCATGTTATGACAAGGCATAAGTATGATTTATCACTCACACCATAATCCTTTTAACATATGTTTTATCAAAAGTAATTGCTTGGTTTGTTAGCTTCTTATTAAGCTAGGCAACTGAGCAATTAAAATATAGAAACATCCCCTATAAGTGTTCTTCCCATCTTTAGACCTTCCATCCCTAGTCAGCATTTGTATGAAAAATGTTGTCTACAAATATATTGGTGTAATACCACAATCTAAGTTTATAAGTACCAACCACAAATATAATGATTTTATTAACAACTCCAAGGTGTGATTTCTTATGAAGATTGTTATCAAGCATAAACTCCTATGCTATAGGTTTATCCAGCCTAAATGTCATTAGATAAAGAAGGCTTCCAACCATTGATCTACGGGTGGATAGATTTACAAACTTACCACTCCCATCTCTTGTAAAAAATTTCCTACAACTTTTCTATTGTTGTGACCTAGCTAAGTTCATCCATTTTAATTTAGCTTCTAGAGGGGACCCCATCGCTAACATTTCCAATCACATTGTTGATAGGATGATCACTAGTTTCTCTTATTTTGCTCCATGTGGATGTTTGCTTGATTTTCAACATTGAGTTCAGTCACATTCTCAATCATTCAACTCTTTTTTCCTCGCCTAAATCTAAAATGTTTGATGAAATATCCTTAAGAAAAACACATTATTTTCTTTACTTCCTAAGTCATCTATCAATACATTGATCGATTCAATTACAACTCTTTAATTATTAAAGAAGATCTTGAAGGCTTTAATCCAAGTTGAGTATCTAACAAAAATTCTTTCAACACGCTTTGATTCAAACATCCATAATTTTTTAGAATTGTTTAGATAAGACATTGTTTCTAAAAACGATATTTTACATTAAGCTTCCTACTTGTCTAAACATCATAGCAAGTCCTTTTGGTTTTAATGTATAGGTGGACTCAATTAGAAGTATAAGATGTTGTGTTTATGGATTCAATTGACAAGTTGTTAGAGCATTTGGATTAATCCATTCTAAGCCTAGGATCGTTGGGGTGTATGCAAAAACTATCTTAGGGATACGCAACAAAAGCATATACATGAAAAACTATAGATCTGTGTGCTTAAAAAAATACACCTGCAATCTTGATGTTTCCAAAATGATTTTAGTCGATGAAGAAGCTAGTGCAAATCTCAAAAACCAAGAGATCTTTGCTTGATGGCTCTCTTTCCTAGATCTAGGCACTTGTAGATGGTGGAATCCTCATAGAAGGGTGGATGCTAGGGTTCCTCTCCCTAGATTCTAAAGTGACTTGAGCCTATCTTAGGCTTAGGGGTCACTAAAAAAAGCCCACTTGGATCCTAATTAATTAATTAGCCCTATTATGGTCCAATTAATTAATTATCCCATTCCAAAAACATCATTCATAAGATCTAAAGCAACTTTGAATTTTTACCAAAACACCCTTATGCACACGTATGAATAAATAACCCATATATCCCTTAAGTAACGTGTCACATAGAAGTATGAACTCGAGTAGGGACCATTAGGATTCGTAGGAAAACAATGGCTTCTTTATAATCTAATTCTAAAGTTGACTTAACATCCCACTACAAAAAATCAACTACACTCTAATATCCTATAATATTACATTAATATAAAATACATGGGTCTGTGACCTACTAACGACTAAAAGCAAGCTCCCCATGAATTGGTATCCATGATATAATAAGGTGAACACTATCAATCTTTTAAGATCATCTTTCCAATCCTTGAGTTATAGATCATCCCATTAAGTGATAAATTGACATAATCTAACTCACAACGAACATATGTTAAATTCTACTAAACGAATTACTACAACCATAGATTTCATGATCACATGTCCTTAAGATCACCCAAGGGGACACACTATCTTAATCCCATGAGATATTATGATGCGTATCTTATGCAAATCTATTGCCACCTACCTTAATCAATAGTGACCCAATCCCTAGGAAATATATGACCATCCTACAGACTCACCCATAAATCAAAGTCACTAAAAACTTCAACACTAGCTCAATATTTTCTCAAGGTTGAGAGTGCATCCGGTATAGTAGTTTGGTGAATCATGACTACCTCAATAGCTAATGTCATGATTCATTGTAAATTTTGTCTAATGTGTAATCATATATACTAATGCACTCACCTTAGAAACCTCATCCCAATGACTATAACAAGTCAACCATCCAATTAGAAGGTAGTGCACTATAACCTCAAATGGATTGCCTAAATCCATCAACCAACTATGAACAAATCATAAATCTTGCAAGAAACCCATCACTTAAATCTTTCGCATAACTCCTAATGCACTTAAGTCATGTATAATACCACTAATGCATGCATGAATACTCAAATCAATATCAATGTGAACAAGGATAAATTAGTGGAAACTCAAGCCTAACTTTGTTACATCATCTCTTGCTTGCAAGGGCTCTATCTTAAGACAAATAATCAGGTAGGTTCTTGAAATCCAATATAATATGTGCTATCTCTTGGAGCACTTTATTTTTCCTTTCAATAACTTTATTTTTCTATGGAGTTTTAGATGTTGAAAGCTCTTCTTTAATTTCCTTCTCCTCACAAAAACTCTAGAAGTCAGAATTACAAACTCCTTTCCTCTATTATTTCTTATTTTTCTTATTGAAAATTCATTTTTATTCATCATTTGAAAGAATAACACTTTGAATCTTAGGATGTACTTCTTTCTTCCTAGGCATTGCACTCTCATAGGACCCATTAAATCCATATGTAACATCTCTAAGATCCTAGAAGAAGAGAAAATCATTTTTTTCTCTCACTCATGTGAATTCATTTTCCTAGATAGGACAAATAGGATTTTTAGGCTTTCCTAAATGGGAATTGCTTGAATTGGTTCTTTATTTGTAAACCTTGACAAATCATTAGAGTTTAAATGCGCTATCATACAATGCTACATGTCTTTGGATGTAAATTTTACATTTTACAACTATGTGCACTAGATGATGAGGAAGAAGTAGAGAGGTGTACAAAGGCATAACAAAAATTATCAAAAATTCTATTTCTTACCAACACACATCCTTGAATAGACATTGATTTAGAGTAAAATGAACAAAGCAAATACAATCACAAATTTAACTTGCGTTAATTAAGTTTGCTTTCAATCCCTCAATATATAGTAACTCCTTGAGTATAGGTAAATTTGGACCTTCTATGGTGCCTTTCACTTTCAAGTTGGTTATATGTAATGCAACCATCCCCAAATACACCCAAGCTTCTATTTATAGGTTCAAACGTGGAGAAAGATTGTAAGTTCATTGTTGCTTTTACCATTCCCAAATACAACCAAACTCATTCTATGAGTTCAAAAGTCGAGAAAGATCTAAGTTCTTTGTCATTCAACTAGAGTAGGCAAAACGTGTTTTTTCCTAGCTCTTAGGCCTTATGGTCAACTAAGGCTTTTTGGTTCTCCTTCTTAACCCAGATTTTCTTTCCAATGGGTGACTTAAAGCCTATTTAAGAATTGTTTTTAAAATTAATTTTTCAGTTCTTAAAAATAGAAACCTATTTTCTAGACTAAAACCCTGATTGACAACTTTATGAGATATTATAGTTTTTTGAGAACTTGTTCTGAAAATAAGGTTTCTCCTAATAACATATTTTAATTGATTTCAATTGTTTTCATTTATTTTGTAGGGTTGTTTTAAGAAAATAATGGGAAAAATAGAAAGAATGATGAAAAATAAAGAACTAAAAATAAATTTTATTTTTAAGAAATATTTGGAAATACAAAAAATGTATTCAAAACCTTCTAAGTTTCTAAATAGACTTTTATTCTAGAAAACATTAGACAACTATTTTTGAAAACTTTTTTCAATTACGGTTTTTTAAGAATTATTTTCGAAACAATTCCTAAACAAACCCTTAACCTTTGAGGATCTAAAACTTTGCACGAAGTTTGGTGTTTTATTGTTGGATTTTCTTAGTCTTGCAAGCTTTATGATGATCTTGCTATATTTTCTTTAATTTACTTTTCATTTTACCTAAGCATTCAGTTTGGCTAGGTATTGAAGAATAACTTTGGCTTACATTCAACATCTTTTATGGACAAAGAAATGGAGCTAGATCAGATTTCTTTCGATTTAGTCAATTCTGATTTACGTGGCTCATAATCAGATTGTAAGACATTCAAATTTTTTAACAAGGTACCATGCTCATTTTCAAGGTAAAAGATTTTTTAAAGCGAGGAAGTCTTCTCTCATACTTCTTTTATTCTTATCCAACTTTCACAATTTTCATCTTAAGACACTAATCATACAAGGCTTCCTTGGCAATCTCAAATGACAACTTTTCTTCCAAATATGTTGTATCATGAGATGAACCTTCAAAATTTTCAGATTCAAGATCAGTTTCAAATTTAACATTTTTCTTTTCATTGCCAAGTGATATAGAAGGTAACAAGTATAACAACAATTTCATCAGGCATATCGTGCTCAAAAGACACAAAAATCATCAATGTCATGTGACAATAATTCATAATTATGTTTTTTTTTATAGGAAACCACACATGATTATATTGATAGGATAAAATAGTACATAAGGAGGATGAGAAATCCTCCTGCCAAAATTAAAACTAAACAACACAAGAAAATAATATGACACTACACCGTCTCATTGGAACTACACACTGCTAGCCAATCTAGTTGTAAAACGTTAAGGGGAATGTCCTTAAAACCCGCTGAGCAAAAAGCCCAAAGCGAAGCGATGAAATAAATGGAGTCCCAAAGATTCTCTAAATTTCTAGCTTTGTCCTCAAATATCCACGCATGAATCCATTCCAACAATGTTCTTGTTAAGACCTAAAATCTTAGGTAAATTTCCATGAACTTTCTCAATAATTTCATCAATAAGCGTTGACTCATACCTGCCAATTGCAAAGCATAATAGATCATGTACTCATGCAATAGAATGAGTAGCAAAAGACAATAAATTATATGAAATAAATTTAATGATGCCTACTTTTCCAACTATAACTTAGTAGGGCTAAAAATAATTTAAATTAAAATAAAATAAACCACATCTATCAAACTACTTATGGGTACGATTGCATTATTCTATACAGTTGCTTGTGTGATAGACATGAGGGAAAAAAATGCAAAATATGATTTGCATTATCAAAAGTGGGAAAAAAGAAATTGAAATATTTTTGTGTTAACTTATCTACTCAATCTTTTGGAAGGCTCAAAATGAAGTTGACTTGTTTGGAATATTACTACCCTATTTTGATAGGGGATTCCATCACAGAATCAACCACTATTCTGCATCCAAGCTTTTTAACCTAATAATTTTACTATAGACTATCAACATTACCATCTTTTGAACTTGCATAACTTTCTCTCACCATTCATTTAGATAATGGTTCCCCCTGTTCTTTATTATTATTATTATTATTATTATTATTATTATTATTTATAAATTTTTATAAAAAATTTTGAAAACCCTTTAATCAAAATATAACTTTTATAAATTAATTAAACATATTTTATTTATAATTTTAATTCTATTGTACGAAGGAATTAAGAAAAAAAATTATTTTAAAAGAATATCAATTTTAACTTAAAATAATTTAGTATATTCTCTATCAAGTGTAAAATTTTAATGAACGGAATTTTATTTTATAAAAAATAAAAATGAATAAAAAATCATAAAAGTTTAAAACTCACTTAGCTTTAAGTGGTTAGTAAATATCTCATACTAACCACATAGCTTTAAGTGGTTAGTATATTCTTAAATAATTTTTTATATCAGCAGACAGAGAAAAGGACAGTACTTCAAATGACAAATGAAGGGAAGTCACAATTACCTGTTCTTCGCATCGTATCCGGCTAGATTGCTTGCTTGCCTCAGGGCAGTCTTCCATTTCCTTATCTTTTCCTTTCTCTCCTCATCTGTATTCTCCTCATGATGCGTAAATGCTTCTCCATAAGCCCCAGTTTGGTTCCGCACTTCAGACGGATCTACATGATAGAATATTGGGATAACTACCATTTGTTCCCTTTCCTCTTTGCATTTGGTAAATAAAATTTTGATATTGAAGAGTAGAAAGAAGCACAAAACCTTCATGAAATTCTAGGGAAGAAAGACCATGCTCAAAACTCGAAATTTAAATTCTCACAGCCTTTTCACATTTTGCAGATGACTTTATTATTAATAGAAGCACATAAGTAAATATTATACTTAAATCCCACTAATTTATAGGTCATCATAGTAATGAGCGTGAAGGTGGGTAACCCCTTTTGTGGCCTTTAATTGCATCTATTTTGTTAAAAATCTTAGTCCTTCCTCCTTGTCTTCCTCTTGTCATTCCTAAGTTCCAACTTTTTTTATTTATTTTAAATAATAATATTAGTTTTATGTTTTAATGAAATAGGTTGCAAATTTGAAGAAAACATATTCTTGTGTATTTATTCACTATAGCCCTCTCTTCACAAGGGTTAACGTTATTTACATTCTTAAACTAATCAAGTTTACTTCTCTAGATTTGTAATCTTTGATGAGTTTGAGTTTTCTTTACTAACAAAACTTTTACCATATCTTTCTTATAGAAACAAAGTCAAATGACCATATTTTGAGACTTTGATGAATGGTCTCAACCATCCAATCCAAATACCTACTCAACCCACTTCACTCCCACTAAACAACCTTTCAACTATTAACACTATAATAAGATCTCTTACCTTTGCTATTCAAATGATCATAATAGTGTAGAGGAAATAGTGTAGATCCTCTATTTTATTTTTTTAACACATTTCATCTAAAAATTTCTTCTTTCATCCTTAAACACCTTATGATGCACTTATGGTCATTTTTCTAAACTGTTTTCTTAGCTTTCATTGATGGTTCATTATGATTATATTGATTACTAGTTTTTATTTTATGCAAGAGACATTCTAGAGAGATTAGATGCATTCCAATCTTGATTTTAGTGATTTTTAAATCTTAGTTTAGGACTTTATTTTTTATTGATTTATAACATATTTAGGTTTATTTAAAATTTTAAAACTTTAATTTTATAAAATAGATTAAAGTTTTAAATTAATTAATAATTGATTTCATTCTCCCTTAAAATGTAGAATATGATAAAATGCCCGTAACAAATTCAAACAAATCTTTATACAAATGAGAATTTAAGTCATCCAATCATTTTATTAAAAATCACTTTATAAATTATAAAAATAAAGATATTAATCACATTTATTAATATGTTTTTTTTAAAATTGACAAATCATGATGAAATTATGATCTTTTCAACATTTTATTAATTATAAATTAAAACATCACTATAATTATTCAATCCACGAAATATAAAATGAGTTAATTTCAGTAACAATAATAATAATGATAATAGTGATTATAATAATTATAATAATAATAATAACTAATCATATTTGAATAACATTTCATCAATTATATATCAAAATAAAGTTTTATGTTTATCATAACCTATGTTTTAAAACAAAATAATAAAAGTTATATTTCCATTTAAATGTATTTACATATTTACCTCCATAGCCCATTGTATTAAAATAATCTAATAAAACACGGTATCCCATAACCGGGCAACGGCACAGCTGCTCCTAGCCTTAGCCCCTTGCAGCTGCAATCTGCTGTTCCACTCTCTGTTACAGTCCAGCTTTGGCCGCCCAAGACGTACATCTTTAAAAGTTGATTCTATTTTTTTTAATTGAATGTTTTCTCGTAACTCTTCTCGATTAATAAAAAATATATAAATAAAATAAATAAATAAAAGATAATAATAATTGGTTTTGTTTTTTAAGGTTGAGTATTTTCTTTAACTAATTGATATCATAAATATATAAATAATTTTTACATTCATATTTTATAAAAAATAAAAATGTTTCATTTTAAAAATTTTATGCATTATTTTAATTTTTTCAAATAAAGGATTATTTGTAAACATATATAAATATGTTT
Organism: Vitis riparia; assembly: GCF_004353265.1. Lineage (NCBI taxonomy): Eukaryota > Viridiplantae > Streptophyta > Magnoliopsida > Vitales > Vitaceae > Vitis > Vitis riparia. Next base: position 36,701,903 of record NC_048448.1, read on the forward strand.
GATTTCAATAATCGATAAATTATATAATCAAAATATTATAAATTGGTAAATATCAATTATTAGATTTTATAAAGATAAAATTTATGATATCAAATAGTAATGCATTATATTTAGAAATAGATGTTGTATTTTTTCTATTTTAAATGTAATTAATAATATAAAAAATTAATTAATAATGATATATTTTTGATAATTTTTGTTTAAAAAATTTTATAATTTTATTTAAAATTAAATTTCATTTTATATTTAATAATTATATAAAAGATAAAAAAAAAAATTAAAAGTAAATCAAACTAATTTATTTATAAAAAATTATTAATTTTCACTATTTTACTTATTTTACATATATATATTGGGACCGAAACCTATTCTCATTTCTCTCCTTCTTCTTTCCTTTGTTTTTCTTCCGCTCTTATTCTTTGTTTACCTTTCTCCTTGTCTCCGTTTCTCTTCCAACATCCAAATTTTTATTCATGACAGTTGAACTACTTCTCTCTTCTAAGATAAAAACATTACTCACTGATGCTAAAATCTAGATTGTGATTGTTGTAAAGATTCCTAATTAGGGTTTTAGTTTTTGTATTAATTTTTTTGTTCTTTTTATTTTTTGCATTATTGGTCTTTTGTGTTATTGTTTATGTTTTGTTTGGTTTATGAGAAATCCTAGAATTTATGAAGGTTTTGGCTTTGAAATATCCAAAAAATATTGAAACAGAAATGACCAAAAAAAAAAAAAATGTTGAATAATGTTGAGTTTTTGGTTGAATTTTTGTTTGACTGATTTTTTTATTTTCCCTCGTAGGGTAAATAATTTTCCTTCACTGTGAAGAGATGAGAACACTCAAGAACACTGATTGAAAACACAAATAATATCTTTTTTTTTTCTTTTTAGAATATTGACAAAAACACGAAAAACACCATTTTTTTTGTTTTTTGAAGACCGGGCTTTAGAAAACACGAGGAACACATGAAAACAAAGAACACTCTTTTATCAAACACATTTTGTGTGTTTTTTGTTCTCAAAAACAAAAAACCCTTTTTGAAAACATTCACCAAACATGCCCTATTTTTTGCAGTAATTCTTTTTCTTCTTTTTCTTTGCTGGGTAGGGGGAGGAAATTTTGGCGAGCTGTTAGAAAAGGAGATCTTGTAGCAGTTGGAGTTTAGGTTGCCTCATGTTCTCTCTCTCCCTCTCTTTTTATATTTTAGTTTCTTTGCAATAACTTGAAGTCATTTCCTTTGAGAATTTCGATCGATGTTCATTTTCCCACACTTTGCTTTTGTTCCTAAATTTAATCTTGCTTTTATGTCTTTCAAGTAGTTATTTAGGTTGAGGAAAGAGGGCCTTAAGTCTTCCCTTTTACCCTTGAAATGATCTTCTCACTTAGGATGATTATTGATTTAACTAGCTTATAATTTGGCCGTCTTTAGTTTTTTATTGAAATCATCATACCTTGATGTTTGGAAATTGAAGATTCAGGGCCCTTTTGATGGACTGTCTAGTGGAGTGTGTGGGCATAGGAATGAATTAACGGAGACGTGAAAGCTTTGATCAGTCCATGAAATACAAATGAAAGGTTATCACCAAAAATTAAGCATGCATGCATTGATAATAGACAAGTAAAATGAACTTCAAATCTTACTTGACAACGATACTACTATAATGGGATATTCCTCAACATAGTGGTTATTACTTAATTTGGTATCAATAACTAAGCTAAAACCTTGCCCATTACTGAAAATGGACAGGGAATAAGCAAAAATATTATAATATGTCTGTAATTGATTCCTTTCACCCATTGGCCAGATTGGCTTAGTTAACTAAATGAAAACCCGATTTCTTATATTTCGAATGAACCAAAAAGGATACAGTAGTAAACAGCTATGGAACCAATATGTATGAGGATAAAAAACAACAACAATTTTGATTGAAACTAATCTTGAAATAATCAATGGCTAAGTACATCAGGTTGTGTTTATAAAGTCCTAGTTCATAAGCACTAAATTCTAATGCTAACACTGTCTCCAAGTGCTTTCAGTCTGCTGCTTCAATACGAGTACTCTATGTGCGCTTGATAGTAACTTGCGCTTGATAATAACTTCTCATGTCCTATATATTTATACCCGATCAAGGGCTGCCATTTTATTAGATTGTTGAGTAATGACGCTGCTTGTTGAAGGATTGTGAGACAGAACAATCTCATACCCATCATCACATGACTGCATCCCCTCGGCCATGAGTTGCCAAACCAAGCCTCCACCAATTCCTCCACTTCTTGCAAAGTTGTAGATGTTGGTATAAACAGCATTCAAAAATGAATCCCTTGCACTTGGACTATATCCCGGGTCTTTGCTCGATTTCCCAAATTCAGAAAAAACCATTGGCTTCTTTATTATTGTCTCTGAGTCTGTCAAATGGCTCGTCATCCATCTTAGCATGAAAGCCATCTGTGAGCTGTCATCCTTCCCAGACAGCCTATTGGAAATCAGGCATACAAGATGTTAACTTCAACATGCATGTTCTTAATAAACTTATAATTATAATTGGTAGCGAGAAGTAATTAGAATGTATTACTTACCAAATATCAGGATATGCATGTATGGTTGAGAAATCAATCTCCTTAATAAGATGATTGCTGATAAAATCTGTGCCAACTTGGTAACCAGGGTTTATTGCCTTCTTTTCTGGCATTGAATCTCCATAGAATCCTTCCATGCCTACTGTCAACAAGTGATTGCTGTCAATGGATTTTACAAAGCTTGCCATATCTTGAATCCATCCCTGTCATATTGAAAATTGTGATTAGTTTAAGGAAGCACTCCTCGATAATTATAAACATGTGCACCAAAAGGCTACCAACTAATGTTATGGGGGTGTGTCAAGGCTCACATTTAGGGTTTTTCCAGAGTAATCAACTTGGCAGCGTGGCTCGTTTATCAGTTCCCATGCCATGATTGTGGGGTCATCTTTGTAAGCAACTCGGGTGATTGTATTGATCCTTGTTAGCACTCTCTGCAAGAAATTAAGCCAAAATTAGTATCAGGAATCAAGTCATTAGGAAAAACAATGCCGGCCAGACTCCTCAGCAAATATATGTTAGGTATTTATAATTTGTACCTTAACGTGGTTCTTATAGTAGCCTTTGACGACTTCATTAACGTAAAAATCATCATCACTGTTCACTGGAGCACCAGCATTTCTAGCCCAATTCACGTACCGAGGCCTTCCACCAAAGTCTTTGTAGTTGTTGCTCAAACTCAAAATCAAGCGGACTCCATTCTTTTTTGCTTCCGAGATCACAAAGTCAAGTCCCTGAATATTTGTTGTCATTTTTAAGTATCAAAAGAGTTAGTAAATTAAATCTATACATAAATGCAGAAAAAAAAAAGGATTTCTGGAGATGTTGGAACCTGAAAGACACGCTCATCATAAACTCCAGGAGATATTTGAAGAGCTTGGGTGCCTCCATCGTTGAATGCCCATGTCCTACAGACACTCAGCCGTGCAGCTGCAGCCTGGCTAAAAACATCCGACACTTTACTCCTTTGGCTTGGATCTGCGGCCACGTTCATCATCCAATATGAGTTGAACCCGTTGAAGAAGAAAGGGGAACCATTGAGGATGAATTGAGTATTTCGAGTTTGAACAAATCCCGAAGATTGAAGAAGCACTCTAGCTTCACAAGCTAGGGCAACGAGTAGGAAAAGCACTGAAAAGGAGATGATTCTACTGAAGCAGGCCATTGTAGTAACTGGGTTTTGTTTTAGGAATTCTTGTTGGTCTGGATATGAAGCACTTGTGTTGAGTTTGCTGCTTATTTATAGCAAAAAAAAAAATAAAAAATGGAGAGAGGAATTTGATAATTTAGGAAAGCTTTTAGCAGAGGAGAGGCTGCGTCATATTCCATGTGAAATCATGAGGAAAATTGGGAGGTGTAATCGGTAGAGAGAGATTGTGAAGAATGAAAAATTAGAGGAAGAAGATATGGTAGTTGAAAGTGTTGGTTAAAAGTTAGTTGAAGAGAACATGGAATTGTTAAGGCAGTAATAATTAAAGATTTAACGGAAATTCCTTAAGATGAGGCTCAAAATTTGTTGCTAAATATAGCAAATATAATGCTGATGGTTGCAATCCATGTGGGCTGTTGATGACAAAGCCATGTGCAGCCTACCAAGAAATTAAAAAAACTGCGCGCCCCTGGATAACCTCATATTTCCTTCAGAAGTTGTTACTTTATCTATCACACTCACATGGTGTGAGGCCAACCTACCTTCACAATGATGAATCGACACATGGAAAGTGTCACATGACTAGAACATGGACTTAATTTGGGCATATGATCAAATATGAGATGGACTAACATATCAAATATCTTAATAGGTACTTTGCAATGGACTAATATATATATTAAAAAGCTTTAGTTCAAAACTCATGTGACCATATGAGATGGCTGAAGTACCATTTTTAAATCTTTTTCAGGGAATGTGGGAGTTATTCGAGGGCCATTTTTAAATCTTGAGAGGCTGCAGACAGCCATGTCATCAACGGCCCACATGTATTGCAACCATCAGCTGCATGCTTCCTATGTTTAGTAACATATTTTGACCCCCATCTCATCTCAATGATCCTATACATATATATATGTATATACTAAAATTATTTGTTGAGGCAGTCATGTGAAGCTGATTTCACACCATGTGATCATATGAGATGTATGAAGTGCAACTTTTTGGGGCAAAGGGGGAGTTATTCTACCACCATTTTTAAATCTTGAGGGGCTGCAAATAGCCATGTCATCAACGGCCCACATGTATTGCAACCGTCAGCTGCATGTTTCCCATATTTAGTAACATATTTTGAGTCTTATCTTAATGAAGTTGCTATTGAATCTTTAATCACTGATGCCTCAACAATTCCATGTTCTCTTCAACTAAAACTAACCAACACCTTCAACTGCCCTATCTTCTTCCTCTATTCCTTCATTGTTCACAATCTCTCTCTGCTGATTACACCTCCCAATTTTCGTCACCATTTCACGTGTAAAAGCTTTCCTAAATTAGCAAACTTCTCTCTTCATTCTCCATCTATAAGTAAACAGAGAACTCAACGCAAGTTCCTCAGGCGATCTAAACCAACAATAATTCCTATAATAAGCACACTTAATGTAATGGCATACTTCAGTAGAAGGAGCCTTCCTTCTTGTAGCCTTTGTTTGTAAAGCTAGAGTGCTTTTTCGATATTCAGGATTTCTTCAAACTCAAAAATACTCGATTCATCCTGGACAGTTCCCCTTGCTTCTTCAATGGATGATGAATGTAGCAGCAGACCCAAGCCAAAGGAATAAAATATCTGTTGTGTTTCACTAGGCTGCAGCTGAATTTTTGGAAAATTTTGTGAGCACTATATTTTTGGAAAGCAAACAAGAGTAGTGATATTTGAGACTGCAATATTCCACTGTACTGAAGGTATCTTAGATTATTTCCATGCAGATGATTTGGGACCAACCTGAGTAGCATCTTTAGAAGGTATGCACTATTTTATTACTTTTGTTGATGACTTCTCTAGAAGGGTTTGGCTGTATGTAATGTAAAAGGTTTGGGGTGTATGCCATGAAAACTAAGAATGAGGCTTTGAGAGTGTTTTTAAAATAGAACAAGATGATTGAAAGTCGGACTAGTAGGAAGATCAAATATCTAAGATTAGAAAATGTAGGTGAATAAAAAAAGTGATCCATTTCTCCATGTCAAAATGAGAGCATTGTTCAACATTTCACAATTAGAGATACACCACAGAAAAATGGGATAGCAAAGCAAATGAATCAAATAACATTGTTGGAAAAGAGTACTCAATATATGTTGCCAAATGATGGAATGAGCAAATCAAGAATTTTGGGTTGAGGCAGTGGTTTATGCTTGTAATCTTATCCAGTCGTAAGTCATCAACTATAATTAAAGGTAGAACTCTTATTGAGGTACGGTCTGAAAAACCTGCAAATGATTATGATTCCTTATCAAGTTTTTGGTTCTGTCTTTTTTCATGTGAAGGAATCTAAATTAAATTTGAAAGCCAAGAGATCATTGTTCATGGCGCTCTGTATAGGTGTGAAAAGATATTATCTTTGGTGCCAATAAAAATAAATAAATTTGAGCAAGGATGTAACTTTTGATAAATCTTCTCTATTGTAACAAGCATGTGAAGAAAAATTGTTCTCAAGAAGAGAAGACTATGGTACTTCAAAACATGTGGAGTTCAGAAAACATCAATTGACCTAGCAAATGTCAATGAGACAACTAGTAACCTTGAAATGTCAAATAAAGATATCATACATGAAGAAGATACTGCAACTCAAGTACTTCCACAATAGCAAGATTCAACTATAGTTACTAGACCAAGAAGAGATATTCAAATGCCTACTTGATTTGTTGATATGATAGTATATGTATTTCCAATAATAGATGATGATGTACTTCATACAAAGAGGCAGTGAAAAAATAAAATTAGTAAACATTGGAAGCATGCAACGGCAGTAGAAATGTAGTCCCTTCAAAAGAACTGAGACTTGGGAGTTATCTCAACTATGCAAGGGTAAGAAAAAAATTGGAAGCAAATGGGTATATACAAAGAAGGAAGGATTTCTTGACAAAAATAAAACAATTTCTAGGCTAGGTTGGTGGCCAAGGGTTGTCCTCAAGAAGAAGGCATTGACTATGATGATGTATTTTCTCCAATGGTAAAGCATTCCTCTATCCGAATTTCGTTTGTATTGTTGGACCTTGAACAAGTTCAACTTGATGTAAAAACAACATTTTTAAATGGTCATGAGAAAAAAGAGATTCATATGAATAATAAACCAGATGGTTGTAAGGTTGTCCAAAAGGCAAATTGGGCATGCAAATTGAGAAATTCGCTATATGGATTAAGCAACTCCAATCCAAGCTAGACAATAGTACACAAAAAATCAATTTGATCATAGTGTATGTTTTTGCTATCTATATGATGGATCTTTCATATAGTTGCTCCAATATAATGATAATATATTGGGGGCATTCAACGAAAAATGGAAATTGAAATATTGAGAACTCAATTAAGTCAACAAAATGGAATAAAAGAAAAAGAAAGATTCTTGGCATAGAAATTTGCAAAGATAAGAGTCAAAGGCTATGGTAGTTTGACAAAAGCAATATTTGAACAAACAAGCACGTACAAAGTGGCATGACTAAGTAATCCAAACATGTAAGTACCCACTTGCTTCTCATTTCAAGCTTGGTAGCATAAATGCAAAACATGAGTACCTATCGCAAGTTCCTTGTTCTAAAGCAGTAAAGAGCTTGATGTATGTTATCGTGTGTATGAGGCCTGGTATTTAACAAGTTATTAGTTTGGTTAGTAGGTATCTGGATGATCTTGGTGAAGGACATTGGCAAGCTATGAAGTGGATTTTGCAATATGTACATTCTGCACACTTTAGATGTTGGCTTGGTTTTTTAGTAGGATGATGGTATAGGTAAATGTACTGTTAGTTATGTCAATTCTGATTATACAACTGACTTAAAATAAATGTCAATTAATTATAGGTCATGTATTTACTTTTGCTACAGACTTGCAAGTTGGAAGTCTACTCTACAATCTTATAGTTGCCTAGTCAAATAGAGGCAGAGTACATGGTATTCTCTGAGGTTGTTAAGAAGGTGATTTGGTTACATGGACTGCTTTAGAACTTTGAAGTTGTCACTTAGTTAAAATCAAGCTTATCACATACATTTGAAGCATATCAATGTTCAATTTGACTTTGTTAGTGAAATTATTGAAGGAAATATTTGCATCCAAAAAATTGAAACTACAAATAATCCGGCAGATATCTTTATTAAGGTGGTACTAACATTCAAGTTCAAGCATTGTTGAACTTGATTTAAACCTTGGAGTTTGAATGCCTTTCGGGTGTACGGCATCTAAAGGTTCGTTTGCAGGAGATGATAATTGGTTCACTTGTAAAGAAGAATTTTGGTAGTTGGTAGTATAGGACTAATTTGCCAAGGTTGAGATTGGTCAGTTTTTGACTTAATTAGTGTTTGTTATTTTTTTTCGAATCCTTGTCCCACATGATTATAAATTGGTTTTGCTAGGGTTTGAGGGCCTATAAATAAGTCTAAGTCCTCTGGCTTATGAATTGGTTTTGCAGGGGAAACACACCAGATACTTTGCTCATTTGGCTTGGGTCTGCAGCAACGTTCATCATCCAATGAGTTAAACCCCTTGAAGAAAAAGTGGGAGCCATTCAAGACAAAATTGAGTATTTCGAGTTTGAACAAATCATGAAGACTGAAGAACCCTAGCAACACAGGCTAGGGCTACAAGATGAAAAAGCACCCAAAAGAAGCTGATTCTACTGAAGCATGCCATTGTGCCTAATTAAAAGGTTGGCTGATGAACATTAATTGTAAATATAAGATAAGGCTCAGAATATGTTATTAAATCTAGATGGCTATAATACATGTGGACTGTTGATAACAAAGCTATTCTCAGACTCCCAGAAATTGATGGAAAGGCTATGAAATGCAACGACTAGGGCAAGTTTGATCCAAAAATACACATATATAGACAGGCATTCCGATAGGGTCCAATGGAGTGTGTGGGCATAGGAATGGATTAATGGAGCCGTGAAAGCTGTGATCAGTCTATGAGATACAAATGGACGGTTATCACCAAAAATAACCATGCATGCCTTGATAATAGACAGGTGAATGAAAGAAAATGATCTTGAAATCTTACTTGACAACAATACCACTATAATGGGATATTCCTCAACATAGTGGTTGTCACTTAATTTGGTATCAATACCTATCCTAAAACCTAGCCTGTTACTAAAAATGGACAGGGAAGAAGAAAAAAATATTATAATGTCTTTAATTTGGTCAGTACGTATATCTTTACACTGTTAAAGAAGAGAATTAGGATTTAAAACTTCTCTTCTGAAGTTGAGTTACTTACAGCATTTGCTGTTTGAGTTTAGAACAACAGATATCAAAACTAAAAATCTTTTCTCTTATGCAATAGCAACCACTTTTTCTTAAGATTCTTATGAACTAAAATTTACAAGTGCATCAAGGGGCTGTAGTTCTGTAAATTGATTCCTTTGATGACAGTAAACCATTGGCCAGATAGACGTTGTTAACAAAATTAAAACCCAATTTCTTATATTTAAAAATGAATCAAAAAGGACAAAGTATGAGGATCAAAAACAAAAATAAATATTACAATAATATTTATTACTTCTCCACATGACCTCATCAGTTGTACATTGCTTCTCCACCTAATAATAATAATAATAAAAACAAAAAAACAAAAAAACATAGTAAATTTGATTGAAATGAATCCTTCAAATAATCAATGGTGAAGTACATCTGGTTGTGTTTATAAGGTCCTAGTTCATAAGCACTAAATTCTAATGCTAATACTCTCTTCAAGTGCTTTCACCCTGCTGCTTCAATACCATTACTCTATAGGTGCGCTTCATAATAACTTTTCATATCCTATATATTTAGACGTGGTCAAGGGCTATCATTTTATTAGATTGTTGAGTAATGATGCCCCTTGTTGAAGGATTTTGAGACAAAACAATATCATATCCATCATCATACGACTGCATCCCCTCGGCCATGAGTTGCCAAACCAAGCCTCCACCAATTCCTCCACTTCTTGCAAAGTTGTAGATGTTGGTATAAACGGCATTCAAGAATGTATCCCTTGCACTGATATTATATCCCTGGTCTTTGCTCGATTTTCCAAATTCAGAAAAAACCATTGGCTTCTTTATTATTGTCTCCGAGTCTGTCGAATGGCTCGTCATCCATCTTTGCATGAAAGCCATCTGTGAGCTATCATCCTTTCCGGACAGCCTGTTGGAAATTAGGCATGCAAGTTGTTAGCTTCAACATCTTCTTAATAAACTTGTAATGATAAATGTTAGAGAGAAGTAATTAGAATGTATTGCTTACCAAATATCAGGATATGCATGTATGGTCGTGAAATCAATCTCCTTAACAAGATGATTGCTGATAAAATCTGTGCCAACTTGGTAACCAGGGTTTATTGCCTTCTTTTCTGGCATTGAATCTCCATAGAATCCTTCCATGCCTACTGTCAACAAGTGGTTGCTGTCAATGGATTTTACATAGCTAGCCATTTCTTGAATCCATCCCTGCCATATTGAAGAATTGTGATTAGTTTAAGGAAGCACTCCTCGATAATTATAAACATGTGCACTGAAGGCTACCAACTAATGTTATGGGTGCATGTCAAGGCTCACATTTATGGTTTTTCCAGAGTAATCAACTTGGCAACGTGGCTCGTTTATCAGTTCCCATGCCATGATTGTGGGGTCATCCTTGTAAGCAACTCTGGTGATTGTATTGATCCTTGTTAGCACTCTCTGCAAGAAATTAAGCCAATAATAGTATTAGGAATCAAGTCGTTAGGAAAAACAATGTCGGCCAGACACCACGTTCGTCAAATCTAACCTGATGTGAGTTAGGTATTTATAATAATTTGTACCTTAACGTGGTTCTTATAGTAGCCTTTGACGACCTCATTAGTGTAAAAATCATCATCACTGTTCACTGGAGCACCAGCATTTCTAGCCCAACTCACGTACTGAGGCCTTCCTCCAAAGTCTTTGTAGTTGTTGCTCAAACTCAAAATCAAGCGGACTCCATTCTTTCTTGCCTCCGAGATCACAAAGTCAAGTCCCTGAATATTTGTTGTCGTATTTAAGTATAAAAAAAGGTTAGTAAATTAAATTTCTACATAAAGGCGATAAAAAAAAAAAAAAAAAAAAAAGGAAAGGATTTCTGGAAATGCTGGAACCTGAAAGACACGCTCATCATAAACTCCAGGAGATATTTGAAGAGCTTGGGTGCCTCCATCGTTGAATGCCCATGTCCTACAGACACTCAGCCGTGTGGCTGTAGCCTGGCTAAAAACATCCGACACTTTACTCCTTTGGCTTGGATCTGCGGCCACGTTCATCATCCAGTATGAGTTGAACCCATTGAAGAAGAAAGGGGACCCATTGAGGATGAATTGAGTATTTCGAGTTTGAACAAATCCTGAAGATTGAAGAAGTACTCTAGCTTCACAAGCTAGGGCAATGAGTAGGAAAAGCAACGAAAAGGAGATGATTCTACTGAAACAGGCCATTGTAGTAACTGGGTTTTGTTTTGGGAATTCTTGTTGGTCTGGATATGAAGCACTTGTGTTGAGGTTGCTGCTTATTTATAGCAAAAAAATGGGGAGAGAAGTTTGCTAATTTAGGAAAGCTTTAAGCAGAGGAGAGGTTGAGTCATATTCCATGTGAAATCATGAGTAAAATTGGGAAGTGTAATCGGTAGAGAGAGATTTTGAAGAATGAAAAATTAGAGGAAGAAGATATGGTAGTTGAAAGTGTTGGTCAAAAGTTAGTTGAAGAGAACATGGAACTATTAAGGCAGTAATAATTAACGATTTAGCCGAAATTCCTTAAGATGAGGCTCAAAATTTGTTGCTAAATATAGCAAATATGCTGTTGATGGTTGCAATCCATGTGGGCTGTTAATGACAAAGCCATCTGCAGCCTACCAAGAAATAAAAGGAAAAGCCCCTGGATAAACCCATATTTCCTTCAAAAGTTGTTGCTTTATCTATGTCACACTATAACATGGTGTGAGGCCAACCTACCTTCACTATGATGAATCAACACATGGAAAGAGTCACATGACTTGAACATGGACTTGTGGGAGTCCGGGCAAAAGTTTAAATATTGGATTGAACCAATCAAAGAAAAATGAAAAAGAAAACAGGAAAAGAAAAATCTAATAGTCTAATCCATTGTAAACCAAAGTGATTCTAAAATTAGAAAAATTATCGGTTCAGAATATTAATTATATATATATAATTAAAACTTAGGTTATATTTGGTTCTCGAAAAATACTAAGGAAAGAAAAAAAAAATGTAAAGGAAAATGATTTTTTCATGTTTGGTTGTCTTATGAAAAATATAAAAGAAAATCAAATATAATTAAAACTAATTAAAAATTTACGTATTTTTAAATTATTTAATCTTTATATTGATAAGTTAAAATAAATAAAATAAGTTTGAAGTAACAAAAAAAATAATTTATCGACTTTTAATCTATTTTTTTATTTTCCTTCATTTTTTCTTTCTTTGTATTTTTTTTCTCTTGCAGTTCCCTCAGATTTTCTGGGAACCAAACATAACTTATAGATTCTTCATTTTTTCTGTTTGATGAGGATAAAATGCAATGTATTAATATTCCTAATTTTATTATATATTTAAATGTTAAGAAGATTTATTTAAAAATGAAATAAAATTATGCAACTTTAACTCCATTGCCACAGCCATATATGACAATTTTTAGCCTATATTACTTTTTACATTTATTATCTTACTAGGTAAACGAGTATTTAAAGTAATCGAAAGTTGTATTTGATTGATTTAGATCATGTATTTATTAAAAGGAATATTAGCTTAGTGGTCATTGTTTTAGCCAAAGCTCCAACATTAATGAAAAAAGAGAGGGCAGTCGCAGTCGACTTTATTCTATAGCCAGTATTATTAATTTAAAGATGGGCTAAAAACATGGATCCAACGGGAAGAACCTTTTTTTGTGGCTGGATATCATTTCTAACATTTTCACCTTATTTGTTCCTATCTAATTCTTTTTAATAATAATAATCTCTATTCAGCATTCCAGATTTATATATTAAAAAGCTTATGTTCAAAATTCATGTGACCATATGGGAGTACCATTTTCAGGGAATGTGGGAGTTATTCAAGGGCCATTTTTAAATCTTGAGAGGCTGCAGACAGCCATGTCATCAACGGCCCACATGTATTGTAACCATCAGCCGTATGTTTCCTATATTTAGTAACATATTTTGAGCCTCATCTTAATGATCTAATATATATATATATATATATATATATATATATATATATATATATATATATATAATTCAACATCTGTATGATATCATACCCTAAAATTTTTTGTTGAGTCAGTCATGTGAAGCTGATTTCACACCATATGATGGTATGAGGTGGATAAAGTGCAACTTTTTGGAGGAAAGGGGGAGTTATTCAACCGCCATTTTCTAAATCTTGAGGGGCTGCAAATAGCAATGTCATCAACAGCCCACATGTATTGCAACCATCAGATGCATGTTTTCTATATTTAGTGACATATATTTAGTAACATGTATTGCAACAATTCCATGTTCTCTTCAACTAAAACTAACCAACATGCACCTTCAACTACCCTATCTTCTTCCTCTATTCCTTCCTTGTTCACATTCTCTCTCTACTTATTACACCTCCCAATTTTCGTCACCATTTCACATGTAAAAGCTTTCCTAAATTAACAAACTTCTCTCTTAATTCTCTATCTATAGATAACCAGAAAATTCAATGCAAGTTCCTCATATGATCTAAACTAACAAGAATTCCTAAAACAAACCCACTTGGTAGAATGGCATACTTCAGTAGAAGCAGCCTTTTTTTTCAGTGCTTTTCCTTCTTGTAACCCTAATCTGTGAAGCTAGAGTGCTTCTTCAATATTCAGGACTTTTTCAAACCCAAAATACTCTATTCATCCTGGACAGTTCCCCTTTCTTCTTCAATGGGTTTAACTTACACTGGATGATGAACGTAGCAGCAGAACCAAGCCAAAGGAATATGACATCTTCTGTGTTTCACTAGGCTGCAGCTGAATTTTTGGAAACTAGGATTTTGTGAGCACTATATTTTTGGAAAGCAAACAAGAGTGATATTTAAGACTGCAATCTTCCACTCTACTGAAGTTATCTTAGACTTTTTCCGTAAGGATGTTTGGAGATCAACCAGAGGAGCTTCTAAAGGAGGTATGTACTATTTTGTTACTTTTGTTGATAACTTCTCAAGAAGGGTTTGGGAATAAGTCATGAAAACTATGGATGAAGTTTTGGGAGTATTGCTTAAATGGAGCGAGATGATTGAAACTTAAACTAGTAGGAAGATCAAATGGCTAAGATCAGAAAAATTGTGGTAGATAAAAAAGTGGTCCATTCTCCATGTCAAAATGAGAGCTTGTATAGTTCAACATTCCATGGTTAGAGATACACCACAGCAAAATGGGAAAGCAGAGTGAACAAATTGAGCATTGTTGGAAAAGACTGGATGTATGTTGTCAAATGATGGAATGAGCAAATAAAGAATTTTGGGTTGAGACAGTTGTTTAGGCCTGTCATCTCACCAATTATATGTCATCGATTATAATTAAAGGTAGAACTCTTGTTCAGGTACAATCTAGAAAACCTATAAATGATTATGATTCCTTATCACTTTCTTGTTTCTTTGCCTTTTTTTCATGTGAAGGAATCTAAATTAGATCTGAAAGCCAAGAGATTATTATTCATGAAGCTTAGTATAGGTGTGAAACGATATCATCTTTGGTGCCCATATTTAAAAAAAGAAAAAATAGATTTGAGCAAAGATATAACTTTTGATGAATCTTCTCTATTGAAACATGACAAGAAAATTGTTCTAAAGAAGAGAAGACTATTGTACTTTAGAACATGTGGAGTTTGAGAAAACATCAATTGACCCAACAAATGTCAATGAGACAACTAGTAACCTTCAAATTAAATGACAGATGGAGAATATACTTTATGTCAAGATCTTCTGCAATACCAAGATTCAATTGTAATTACTAGACCAAGAAGAGAGATATTCAAATGCCTATTTCATTTGTTGATATGATAGTTTCAACGAAGAGTAAGAAAGGCAGTGAAAAAATAAATTTAGTAAACATTGGAAGCATGAAATGGATGAAGAAATATAGTCCCTTCAAAAGAACAAGACTTAGGAGTTAACTACACAAGGGTAAGAAATAAGATAGTTTCAAGGCTAGGTTGGTACCAAGGGATATCCACAAATGGAAGGCATTGACTACGATGACATGTTTTCTACAATGGTAAAGCATTCCTTTATCATTGTTGCATTGTTAAGTCTTGGTTGCATTGTTGGACCTTGAACAAGTTCAACTTGATATAAAACAACATTCCTACATGATGAGGAGGAAGAAGAGATTTATATGAATCAGCGATATGGTTAAGGTTGTCAGAAAAGAAAATTGGGTATACAAATTGAGAAAGTTGCTATATGGATTGAGCAACTCTAAGAGCATAGCACACAAAAAATGAATTTGATCATGTGTGTGTTTTTGCAAGCTACATGATGGATCTTTCATATACTTGCTCTTATATGATGGCAACATACAAATAGCATCTAAGAGAAAAATGGAAATTGAAATATTGAAAACTCGGTTAAATAAAAAATTTGAAATGAAAAGAAACATTCTACGCACAGAAATCTGCAAAGGTAGAAGCAACGCCAAGGCTAGTTTGACACAAGCAATATTTAAAGAAACTAGTACAAAGTGGCATGACTAAGTAATCGGAACACGTAAGGTACCCTATTTGATTTTCATTTCAAGCTTAGTGCAACTTCATCTCCTAGCATAAATGCAGAACAAGAATACATGTCGCAATTCCTTATTCTAATGTCTTAGGCAGCTTGATGTATGTTATCATGTGTATGCGCCCTAACTTTGCAAATTGTTAGTTTGGTAAGCGGTATGCGAATAATCTTAGTAAAGGACATTGGCAAGTTATGAAATGGATTTTGCAATACATCATGCAAACTTTGAACGTTAGTTTGGTTTTTCAGCCGGATGATGATATTGGTTAGTGTGTAGTCATGAGTCATGTCAAATCTGATTATACAACTGACTTTAAAAATATCAAACTGACGATAGTTTATGTATTTGCTCTTGCTACAGGACAAGTAAGTTGGAAGTCTACTCTATAATCTACAGTTGCCTTGTCAAATAGAGGCAGAGTACTTTGAAGTTGTTCAAAAGCATATTAGTTTGTATTTGCTAGCCAAAGAGCTATTGATCACTTTAGCTTAAAACCAAGTATATCACACACATTTGAAGCATATCAATGTTCGGTTTTACTTTGTAAGTGAAATTATTATTAAAGGAAAAAGATGAGGTAGTTGGCTTCTGAAGTTAAGTCACATACGCACATTTGCAGTGGAGTTTAGAAGAACAGATACCAAATTTTGAAATCTTTTCTCATATTAAATAGCAACCTCTTTTTCGTAACATTCTTGTGAATTAGAATTTACTAGTCCATCAAGGGACTGTAATTTTGTAAATTAATTCCTTTGATGATAGTAAACCACTGGCCAGATTGTTTGAGTTAACAAAATGAAAACCCGATTTCTTATATTTCCAATGAACCAGAAAGGTTGAAGTAGGAAAAAGCAATGGAACCAATCTGTATTTAGGATCAAAAACAACAATTAATGGTCACCAAATTAGGAGCACCTACCATTTCAATATTCAGTATGATACTGTTTGATTACTTCTCCACATGATCTCATCAGTTGTATCTTGCTAGCATCACATAATATTAAAAACAACAATAAATTTGATTGAAACGAATTCTTGAATAAATAATCAATGGTGAAGTACATCTGGTTGTGTCTATAAAAACCTAGTTCATAAGCACTAAATTGCTAACACTCTCTCTAAGTGCTTTCAGCCTGCTGCTTAATTAAGCGCTTTAATATTTATACACGATCAAGGGCTATCATTTTATTGGATTGTTGAGTAATGAGGCCACTTGTTGAAGGAGTTTGAGACAAAACAATCTCATATCCATCATCATATGACTGCATTCCCTCCCCCATGAGTTGCCAAACCAAGCCTCCACCAATTCCTCCATTTCTTGCAAAGTTGTAGATGTTGGTATAAACAGCATTCAAGAATGAATCCCTTGCACTTAGACTATATCCCGGGTCTTTGCTCGATTTTCCAAATTCAGAAAAAACCATTGGCTTCTTTATTATGGTCCTTGAGTCTGTCCAGTGGCTCATTGTCCATCTTTGCATGAAAGCCATTTGCGAGCTATCATCTTTTCCTGACAACCTATGCAAAATTAAGTAAGCAACTGGTTAATTAGCTTTGACTAATAATGATATTTAATAGCCATAATTATTTAGCAAGTATTACTTACCAAATATCAGGATATGCATGGATGGTTGTGAAATCAATTTCCTTAATAAGATGATTGCTAATAAAATCGGTGCCAACTTGGTAACCAGGGTTTATTGCCTTCTTTTCTGGCATTGAATCTCCATAGAATCCTTCCATGCCTACTGTCAACAGGTGTTTGTTGTCAATAGATTTAACATAGGTTGCCATTTCTTGAATCCATCCCTGTCATATTGAAAACATAATTAGTTAAAGGAAGCACTCAAATTAATTACAAACATAGGCACCAAAGGCTACTAATGTGATAGGTGTGCAGAAAGGCTCACATTCAGGGTTTTTCCAGAGTAATCAACTTGGCAACGTGGTTCATTTATCAGTTCCCATGCCATGATAGTTGGGTCATCTTTGTAAGCAACTCTAGTGATTGTATTGATCCTTGTTAGCACTCTCTGCAAGAAAGTATCAAAAGCACGTTATTAGTATATAAATATTGATTCATGATCTAATAATTATATCTCAAGGAAAGCAAATGTTCAGTATAGCAACATTCCATGATGAAAGCTCACGGTTTGGACTCTCAAGGAAAATTTAACCCTAAAGTTAGGTGTTCATAGTTGTACCTTGACATGGTTCTTATAATAGCCTTTGACGACTTCATTAGTGTAAAAATCGTCATCCTTGTTCACCGGGGCACCAGCACTTTTAGCCCAATTCACATACTGCGGCCTTCCTCCGAAATCTTTGTAGTTGTTGCTTAAACTCAATATCAAGCGGACTCCATACCTTTTTGCTTCCGAGATCACAAAATCAAGTCCCTGAAAATATGTTAAATTTAGTCATGCAACCACTACTACTGCATTTGTGCCTAAAATGTTTTTCTGAATACAAAAAGATGGGCATTTGGGAGTAGTACAGACCTGAAAGACGCGCTCATCATAAACTCCAGGAGATATCTGAAGAGCTTGATTGCCTCCATCATTGAATGCCCATGTCCTACAGACACTGAGTCGTGAAGCTGTAGCCTGGCCAAACACCTCAGATATCTTATTCCTTTGGCTTGGGTCGGCTGCTACGTTCATCATCCAGTATGAGTTAAACCCATTGAAGAAGAAACGGGAACCATCCAGGACGAATTGAGTATTTTGAGTTTGAACAAATCCTGGCGATTGAAGAAGGACTCTAGCTTCACAGACAAGGGCTACAAGAAGGAAAAGCACCGAAAGAAGGCTGCTTCTACGGTAATATGCCATTATACGAAATGGGTTTGGTTTAGGAATTCTTGTTGGTTTAGATGTGAGGAACTTGCATTGAGTTTTCTGGTTATTTATAGACAGAAAATGAAGAGAGAAGTTTGCTAATTTAAGGATGCTTTTTGCAGAGGAGAGGTTGAATCATATTACATGTGAAATGGTGACGAAAATTGGGAGGTGTAATCAGTAGAGAGAGGTTGTGAAGAATGAAAAACATAAAGGAAAAAGGTATGGTAGTTGAAGGTGTTGGTTAGGTTTTAGTTGAACAGAACATGGAATTGTTGAGGCGTCAGTGATTACGGATTCAATAGCAATTTCCTTAAGTTAAGGCTCAAAATATGTTACTAAATATAGGAAACATGCATCTGATGGTTGCAATACATGTGGGCTGGTGATGACACGACTATTTGCAGCCCCTCAAGATTAAAAAACGGCGGTTCAATAACTCCTACTTTCCCCTAAAGGGTTGCACTTTATCCATCTCATATGATCACATGGTGTGAAATCAGCTTCACATGACTGACTCAACAAAATATTTTAGGGTAGTCATATGATACAATACAGGTAGGAGCAAGTGGGGTCAATGCTAAATATGAAAACACGAGTCCATTGCAAAGTACAGAATGATAGAGAACCCTTGTTCAAGCCATATGACTCTTTCCATGTGTTGATTGGTTATCGTGAAGGTCGATTCGCCTCAGACCATGTGACAATGTGACATAGATGAAGGAACTACTTTTGAAGGAAAGATGAAGTTAGACGGGGCTTTTTTATTCTATTTTATTTTATTTTAAGTTCTTGGTAGGCTGCAGATGGCTTTGTCATCAACAGCCCACATCGATTGCAGCCTTATCAGCAGCCTATTTGCTATATTTAGCACCAAATTTTGAGCCTTAGATATGTTTGGTTTTGGAAAATTTGAAGGAGGAAAATGTGAGGGAAAATAGATAGAGAAAAAAAAATGGAAGATAATAAGAAGTGAAAAAAAAAAAAAGTATGTTTAAATTCAATAAATTATTTTTATATATTTTTTTAAACTCATTTTACTTATTTCTTTATATTATATAAAGATTTAATCATTTAAAAATATATAAATTTTTGACAAATTTTAATTATGTTTTTTTATGATGAAATCAAACATGAAAAAACTACATTTTTTAGCATTTTTTTTTCTTTGTTTCGTATTTATCGGGAGCCAAATATAGCCTTAAGGAATTTTGGTTAAATCTTTATTTATTAGTGCCTTAACAATTCCATGTTCTCTTCAACTAACTTTTAACCAACTCTTTCAACTTCCATATCTTTCATTCCCTATTTTTTTCTTTCTTCACAATCTCTCTCCACTGATTACACCTCCCAATTTTCCTCATGATTTCACATGGAATATGACTAAGCCGCTGCTCTGCTAAAATCTTTCCTAAATTAGCAAACTTCTCTGTCTTCCTCTCTCGATTTTTTTGCTATAAATAAGCAGCAAGCACAACACAAGTGCTTCATATCCAGACCCACAAGAATTCCGATCCTAAAACAAAACCCAGTTACTACAATGGCCTACTTCGGTAGAATCATCTCCTTTTCGGTGCTTTTCCTACTTGTTGCCCTAGCTTGTGAAGCTAGAGTACTTCTTCAATCTTCAGGATTTGTTCAAACTCGAAATACTCAATTCACCCTCAATGGTTCCCCTTTCTTCTTCAATGGGTTTAACTCATACTGGATGATGAACGTGGCTGCAGATCCAAGCCAAAGGAGTAAAGTGTCGGATGTTTTTAGCCAGGCTGCAGCTGCAAGGCTGAGTGTCTGTAGGACATGGGCATTCAACGATGGAGGCACCCAAGCTCTTCAAATATCTCCTGGAGTTTATGATGAGCGTGTCTTTCAGGTTCCAGCATTTCCAGAAATCCCTTTTTTTTTTGGTGCATTTATGTATAGATTTAATTTACTAACTCCTTTGATACATATGACAACAAATATTCAGGGCCTTGACTTTGTGATCTCGGAAGCAAGAAAGAATGGAGTCCGCTTGATTTTGAGTTTGAGCAACAACTACAAAGACTTTGGAGGAAGGCCTCAGTACGTGAGTTGGGCTAGGAATGCTGGTGCTCCAGTAAATAGTGATGATGATTTTTACACTAATGAAGTCGTCAAAGTCTACTATAAGAACCACATTAAGGTACAAATTATAAATACCTAATTTAGATTTGCTGAGGAGTCTGGCCGACATTGTTTTTTCTAATGACTCGATTCTTGATACTAATTAATATTGGCTTAATTTCTTGCAGAGAGTGCTAACAAGGATCAATACAATCACCAGAGTTGCTTACAAAGATGACCCCACAATCATGGCATGGGAACTGATAAACGAGCCACGTTGCCAAGTTGATTACTCTGGAAAAACCCTAAATGTGAGCCTTGACACGCCCCCATAACATTAGTTGGTAGCTTTTGGTGCATATGTTTATAATTATCATGGAGTGCTTCCTTAAACTAATAACAATTTTCAATATGACAGGGATGGATTCAAGAAATGGCAAGCTTTGTAAAATCCATTGACAGCAATCACTTGTTGACAGTAGGCATGGAAGGATTCTATGGAGATTCAATGCCAGAAAAGAAGACAATAAACCCTGGTTACCAAGTTGGCACAGATTTTATCAGCAATCATCTTATTAAGGAGATTGATTTCTCAACCATACATGCATATCCTGATATTTGGTAAGTAATACATTCTAATTACTTCTCGCTACCAATTATAATTGTAAGTTCATTAAGAACATGTTGGAGCTAACATCTTTTATGCCTAATTTTCAATAGGCTGTCTGGGAAGGACGATAGCTCACAGATGGCTTTCATGCTAAGATGGACGACGAGCCATTTGACGGACTCAGAGACAATAATAAAGAAGCCAATGGTTTTTTCTGAATTTGGAAAATCGAGCAAAGACCCGGGATATAGTCCAAGTGCAAGGGATTCATTCTTGAATGCTGTTTACACCAACATCTACAACTTTGCAAGAAGTGGAGGAATTGGTGGAGGCTTGGTTTGGCAACTCATGGCTGAGGGGATGCAGTCGTATGATGATGGATATGAGATTGTTCTGTCCAAAATCCTTCGACAAGCGGCGTCATTACTCAACAATCCAATAAAATGATAGCCCTTGATCATATTAATTTGAGCAGCACATGACTAGTGATTATTGAAGCAAATGCGGACGACAATGAAGCAGCTGGTTGAAAGCACTGAGATTGATCGAACCTTAGTATTAGAATTAGGCTTTAGGAGGTAGTGTTTTCAATGTTGGTGTACTGATGAATTTTTTTCTCAACTCTGACAAAGGAATTCTTTATCAATTTTATTACCTTTTGCTTAGCTGATGTTTCTCGATGTGATAATATCTATAAGATTTGGATGACAAATTGGTATTACTTTATTTATTCGTGGCTTTGTAATGGAAAAGCGGCCCTCACAACATGCATGTACTAATTGAAATTATCAGTCTCTAAAGCTTGGTAATTTATTTGAAAAAGCCATTCCAAGTACTGGCTAAGTGGGATTCAAGTAGAATTTTGCATCAGATAAATTGATGCAAAATCCTAATAATGGGTCATAAAGTTGGGATAGATTGGGTTTCAATTTTGTCTTGAAACTTGACATATCCTGTGATGCTCCCTAATATTCAAATTTTGTATGGAACTGAGGCTTACTAAGGTGATATTTGTTTTTTGATTGAATAGAAAAAATTAAAATATTTGGTTTTTTTTATTCAGCTAAAAGTAACATATTAACATTATCCAACATATCTAAACCAAACCTATTAATAACAAATTCACTTTAATTATATTGGATGATGTCAACGGGTTACTTTTAGCCGAATCGAAAAAATCAAATATTTTGATTTTTTCTATTCAATCAAAAAACAAACACCACTGAAGTAAATGAATGACATGCAAAATAGAAAAAACGGATGTAATTAATTAAACCATTAAGAATATGGGTAAAAAGAGAATACTAAAAGGACTCTCAGATAAGTTTTCAGATGAATATTAATCAAACCAATTATACAAAAGCAAGTCAAACAAATGGAGGGCCAAAGAAACTATTCTTCAACCATTCCATATAAACCAACCGAGATGATGACCTAATTAATACTCATGAAAATTCCATCTTGGCCTTCCCTGAAACGCTTCCTGCCCAATTTGCAGATACACCTGAAAGTGGAAGGTAAAAAAATAATGTATGTGTCCATGGTTAAAAGAGAAAGATTGATGCATGTGATGTCATCAATATGACCTAAAAGTTCTGGTTACGTAATGGCATACCAAGCCGTATGAAGCCAACTCGTCTTCGTACGTAATTGCCATTTTAGCAAACTGGATAGAGATGATCATAAATGAAATCACATTAATGAAGGACATAAGCTTATATATGACATGTTTCTGCCTTGCACACCTTGGAATTAGTCTTGGGAGAACTCGTTATCAAGACCTCAATGTTAGATTAATTACATGAACCGACATGAAAATGGCAGAAATCATAGTCTGTAGTCTATTGGATATTTATAGTGCGTCTAACTGTATTCCTATTAAAAGTATTAAATATCTTACTGCATCTATTGTACCATGTAGTGAAGGATGTCAAAAGTACTATTCTTGAAATTTGTATTGAAGAATACAACATTCTAGTTTCTTTTGGCTAAACTGTCATTATTGTATTGCACTTAACGTCAAATAATTGAGAAAGTATGAAAAAAATCACTAGGAGATTAATCAATCCCAACCTCAGTTGATGCTAAGTACTATACCATCATATATTGATTATCAGAAAAGATTCGATCAGAATAATAAAACCAAAATACTCTCATTCCATAACATTGAGAATTATGGGATGTGAAATACATAGGGTTTCTTATTAACTAATAAAAGCCCTAGCTTCTAAGCATCAATTAAACTTCTATTACTAAGACTCTGCATCTTTAGCCTCTTGAAGATAGCCGTACATGGGTTCAAACCATACTAGCCATGGCCTGCTCACATATGATCAAGGGCTGCCATTCTTCTAGATTGTTGAGTAATGACACTGCTTGTTGATGGATTTTGGATAGAACAATCTCATATCCATCATAATATGATTCCATCCCTTCAGCCATGATCTGCCAAAGCAAGCCGCCACCCATTCCTCCACTTCTCGCAGAGCTGTATATGTTTGTATAAACAGCATTCAAGAACGAATCCCTTGCATTTATACTATATCCTGGATCCTTGCTTGATTTTCCAAATTCAGCAAAAATCATTGGCTTCTTTATTATTGTCCTAGAGTCTGTCAAGTGCTAGTCGTCCATGTTTGCAAGAAAGCCATTTGTGCATTATCATCCTTTCCATTCAGCCTATTGGAAATTAATATCCAATCCATTAGCTTCAACTTGTCCTCAATAATTAGTAACACTAAAAAAAAAGGATTAATAAAAATGTAGTACTCACCAAATATCGGGATATGCATGTATGGTTGTGAAATCAATCTCCCTAATAAGATGATTGCTAATAAAATCTGTGCCAACTTGGTAGCCGGGGTTGACTGGCTTCCTTCTGGCAGTGAATCTCCATAGAATCCTTCCATACCTACTGTCAACAAGTGTTTGTTGTCAATAGATTTAACATAGCTTGCCATTTCTTGAACCCATCCCTGTCATTGAAAATTTTAGTTAGTTCACTGAAGGGATCAGCTTTCCTTGAATCAATCACAACTACATGCATTAAGTCTATCCATGCTTGGGCATCAAGGCTCACATTTAGGGTTTTTCCAGAGTAATCGATTTGGCAACGCGGTTCATTCATAAGTTCCCATGCCATGATTGTTGGGTCATCTTTGTAAGCAACTCCAGTGATTGTATTGACCCTTGTTATCACTCTCTGAACAAAAGTGAAACAAAAAGTTGGTAAAAAAACCAAAAAGTATGTAATGTTCAAGACTTTTATGGCTATAATTTGTACATATATATACCTGACATGGTTCTTATAGTAACCTTTTATGACGCATTAATGTAAAAGTCATCATCATTGTTAACTAGACACCAGCACTTTTAGCCCAATTCACATACTGAGGCCTTCCTCCAAAGTCTTGGTAGTTGTTGCTCAAAGTCAAGACTAAGGATTCCATTCTTTCTTGCCTCCGAAATCACGAAATCAAGTCCCTAAAAAACAAAAGTATAACAAAAGTAGCATGCATAAGTATTCCAAGTTCATGTATATTAGTAACATCATTTACTCAGGCCAACTACTATTCAAGACTTGGAAACCTGAAAGACGCGTTCATCATAAACTCCGGGAGAGATTTGCAGAGCTTGGTAACCTCCATCGCTGAATGCCCATGTCCTACAGACACTGAGACCTGCAGCTGAAGCCTGTCGAAACACATCAGAGACCTTATTCCTTTGGCTTGGCTCTGCTGAGATGTGCATCAACCAGTATGAGTTAAATCCATGAAGAAGAATGGGAACCATCAGGATGAATTGGGTGTTTCGGGTTTGAACAAAGCCTGAATTTTGAAGAACCCTAGCTTCACAAGCTAGAGCTGCAAGAAGAAAAAGCCCCCAAAAGAAGCCAATTCTACTAAAGCATACCATTGTGCCTACAAGATTGGTTGATGAATTCCCAAAGGGAGGATGTGGAGAACTGTGTTGAGTTTGGCAGGTATTTATAGGGAAACTTGAGAAACAAAGAGGAAAGGATTTGTTCATATAGAAAGCTTGTAGGAGAGGAGAGCCTTAATCACATGACATGTGAAACGGAGAGAAAAGTTAGCGCCTAACCCATAATGAATGAAGAGTGATTAATGTCAAGGAGGAAGAAGAAGATGAAGTTAGTTGAAGGTGTTGGTTAAGTGTTAGTTAAAGTGAACATGGAATTTTCGAGGCAATTAAAGATTCAACAGACATACCTTAAGATAAGGCATAAAATATGTTACTAAAAATAGTAACCAGCTTACGGCAGCATACATGTGGGCTGTTGTGGACATCCTCCGAGAATTGAAACAAAGGCTTGGGAATTGGAATACCTGCAACTTTCCCATATAAAGTATTCTTACTTTATCCGTCTCATATCCTCATGTCCTCACATCTTATGAAAGCAACCTAGTACCTCGATGATGAACGACCCAACACATGAAAAGACTCGTACGCCTCGCATGAACTTCATTATACAACTTTTCATTTCATACAATGTAACTCATATTCAGTATAATCTCATTGTAGATTTTTTTTTCTTCTTTACTTCGGTTTAATGATATATCGAATTTTTTTCAAGATATACCATAAGAAATGAAGAATGTATTTAACCCCTTTGACATAAATGAAAGTAAATAATCTTCAAACAGATATGATTGGGCAAGGAAATATAGGTCGATGATTATGATCATTAGTTAATGGTAAATACCTCTTATAACATTCATATAGTGTATCTTAATGATGGTGATCTCGATATAAAAAATTTTAAATTAAAATAAAATAACATATTTATAAAAATGCTATAATAAAAATATTTTTATTTTATTTACTTGTGATAAGCAAATCTTTGAGTAATATCAATCTTATATCCTAAACCTAAAAATAATAAAACTTAACTTTTAAATCTAAATTCTCAACTATTAAATGTATATTTTAAATTATGAAATGTATTATTTATAGAATATTGTTTTCTTTATTGTATATCAATGTTATATTTAATTTACTCCAATTAATTATCTATTATATATTATCAACTTCGTGTTAATGTATTTAAGAAAATGATTAAAACAAATAAATATGAAAAGATAAAATGTAAAGAAAATTGAAATTAAATAGATTTTACAATTTAGAGAAAGTGTAGCCACTTCAATATATATATATATATATTATATATATATATATATATATTAAAAATATCAAAGTAAGATGTGGGGACATAAAAAAATAAAAACAGAAAATGATGTTAAAGCATGATGTAGAGAAGGCGATTGGGAGGGGAGGAGTGATACTCATTTTTCCAATTTATTTTGTATTAAAAAGAGGTCACCTTGAACCAAAATTAATGTACTTTAATCAATGGGATTATCGAAAAACATTTTTTTTTTTTTTAAATCAGAGCATGTCAACATCATTATCCCTAAAAAGTATAATGTGAAAGTTGGGATTATTGAAAAATACATTTTTTTTTTTGTTTCAAATAAGAGTATATTAACATCTTTCTCCTTAAAAAGTATTCTTACTTTATTCATGTCCCATCCTCACATGGTGTGAAAGCAACCATTTACCTTCACTATGATGAATGAGCCATTAATGCACGAAAAGACACATGCCTTTGTGACTTTTTTAAAAACAATCTACAAAATATGGTGGGCCACATTATATATGATCTATTTATGGGATAAATTGTTGTAAGAAAACCATCCACTCAAGAGATAAGTCATCATGAAGCGTGACCTCCTTTCTATAACCCCATTTGGGTCGGGGGTTTTTAAGATAATATATTTGTTTAGCTACACTACATAAATCCAAGTGATTCAAAAATAGATTGAAATTCACCACCTCCATCATACCAGAAAATCTTGATTTTTACTTCCAATTGATTTTTTATTTGCCTTTAGAATTTTAGGAAACAAGAAAAAAAAAGTTAGATTTCTTTTTAATGGAAAAATCCATGAAATCAAGTGCAATCATCTACAAATAAAGCATAATATCTATATTTTTTTACTTGAAGCAATAGGAGGAAGGTCCCAAAGGTCACAATGTATCTTCTGCCAACGGAAATCTGAAACTTTATTTGAAAGAATTAATAAAAGGTAGTTTGCAACTTTTACCCATTTGACAAGAGGAACAAATACTAGGTATTTTGATCCATTTGGAAATATCAATTTTATCTTTAAAGCTTCAAATAATCTTTAGAATGAGATGTCCAAGTCTTTGATGCCGAATGGTTGAGGTCATAGTGTTGCTTCTAATAACAATTAAGGCTTCTTCTTATTTATCCTCGAGTGCATAAAGTTAGTCACATCATACTCCCTCACAATATCTTTTTGCTTTTATCCTTTATCACAAAACTATTAGGATCAAACTCAAAAATATATACAAGAACTATCAATAGTGAGTTGTCTATAGAGATATGAGTTTTTCTTTTAATTTAGGTACAATAAAAACATTATTTAGTTTTTGGGCGCTATATATCATGTTGATTATGTAAGTTGGTATTACCAATGTGAGAAATTTACAAACCTTCTCTACTATTAGCATAAATCATATCACAACCCTTCTAATTATTTAAATTTTTTAGTAATTTGGAAGAACAATAAACGAATAACATGATAAACAAAAAAGAATTCCTTGCTTGATTTATTTCGATTGTGGCAACATATACAAGTACATCAAACAGTCTATAAATTACATTGATTAAACAACTATTGAAAGGCTAATCAATCAAAAGGAAAAAAATTATGGTAATGTTAGGGATGATTGAAAGGAAAGTAATTCAAATAATTTAGGCAGTGACAACAGTATTGAACTTTCTATTATGATACCTAATCAATAAGATTTAGACTCATAATATATAACATGCACTCTAACATCCTTACTCACGTCTAGGCTCACTTGAGGTTACATGTTGATTTAATAAATTGGGAAACAAATATATATACAATGATAAGATTCAAACACATGACCTCCAATCAAATGAAGCTCTAATACCATATGGAACAATCAATTTTCCTAAAAATTTAAGTTTGAAGAATTATGCTCACAATGAATACTATGCACTCTAACAAAATCAATGCCAATTAATTATCAATCTAAAAAATCTTTAAAAATTAATGTAACTTTCGATAGTGCTTTTGGGCGGAAAGATGTTGTATAATGCATGTCATTTTCTTGACAAGAAAATTTTAACTACACACCTAGCAAAAGCTCCTAAGTTAAAAAACTACCCAAGTTTCTAAGAAAAAGAAACAACTGGCAATTAAAATTTATAAATTACTCTCACACATGCACGTTGGGTAGGACACAGTTTTGTGCAAATTTGAAAATATAAAACAAATAAAAAGTCACATTCATATTGAAGGTTAGAGAATGAGGATCTCTTATTTAAAATCTTAAAGAATATCTTAAGTAGTTTTAAAAAATATAAATGTAGGAGAGCTGAAACATATGGTTTTTTTTTATACATGCAACAACTTTAAACAACTATGGATTTTAAAAATTGAGTCAACTTCTAGTTTCCTTGATTCAAGAATATTGACCAGCTTTGATGCACTCTTGATCCTGCCATATCAAATGGGTTTCCTGATTTGGTTCCTCGGGCAGTTACACAATAAAAGTTAATAGAGTACTACTAGATCTTCTTCTATTTTTCATTTAAGTAAATCTTTTTTCAATTTTTTTAGTGAGGTCTGAGGAGCATTCTATGTTCGAAGAAAAAAAATAATGAAGTTAAATAAAAGTCAATTAATCTAATGAATGTATCAAATTTTATTCATGTGGCATAATGTAAAGGGCTAAGCAAATAAATAAGTAGCCAAGAGGTAACAATGTATTTAATTAAAGGTCAAAGATATTAAAAATAAAAATGATAATAAAATGGGTTTTTTCACGTTTCCATCCCGCTCTTAATAAGAAGAGTTTCAAAAAAAAAAAAAGATAAACTTAAACTAAGTTCAATGTATATTACTTTATCCCTTATATATATATATATATATATATATATATATATATATATATATATATATAATATATATATATATATATATATATATATATATATAATTATTTTATTTTCTTTTCTTTTTTCTTTTCTTTTTTAACATATAAAATTTAAAATCATTTCCTATTAAAATAAATTATAAAAATTATAATATTTATTTTTTTATATAATTTAAATTTAAAAAAAATTAAAAAACGAAAAATCAAATGAATAGTGTAGAGCAAGTATGGGAAATTGTCATGTTCTTCCCCATTTAATTATTTTCTTAGGGCAAGATAGTTTGATCTATCTCAAACTTGCATTGTCATCCCCTATTTAAAATGATCTAATTCCTCTCTGGACGTAAGGTAATTATTTAACATGTACTTTTATGATTTTAACCTAAAAATCTCTACCCTTTAGCCTCATATATTACATGAGAATTCCATTAAAAAAAAAAGAAAAAAAAGTAAGAAGCCATAAATCTATCAAATTAATACACGGGTCACATGTTTAGAGAACAGAAAATGAAATCTAGCAGCTTCTAGTAGGATGGAGAAAGGTGCTAGTGCAAAGCAAGTGAAAGGCCCAGACCCTTTGCACCAGAAATGGGGGAGTGGATAGGGAAAGAAAGATGGTTGGTTGAAACTGCAAATCTCTACACTGGATTGGTGATCTAATATACTCAAATTCAGGGCATTTCTAATCTAGAAAAAAAAAAAGGCTAAATATCAAGGAAAAAACAAAAGAAAAATAGTAATCTAAAAATAGTAAAAAGCTATATATCTATTAAATTAATTAATGCATGGGACGCGTGTCGAGAAAACCGGCAGTGAAATCTAGCGGCTTCTAGTAGGATAGAGAGCTGTAATTGCACAGAAAAAGTGGACCCCCATGTGCCAATGCACCAGAGGAAATGAGGAAATGGATAGAGAAAGAAAGATTAATGGTTGCAACTGCAAATCTTTCCATTGGACTGATGATCTAAAAAAGAAGAAGAAGAATCATATAAATGTGACTGTGGACGGTTGCATAGTGGGGGCCGGTACTCAGAGAATTAAAGAAGCTAGGTTTGTTAGGTTTTCGCAGTGAATTGAGAGAAAAGGCCGAGGGGACTCTCCATGAAAGTCTTGCGATCTTATCTCAATGCAAAGTGAAGGAAATGGATAAGTGCTTTGTGGGTTCATTTCATGGCCAATGAAATTGAGGAGAAGTTGGGGAGAAGCCCAAGGGTGACGAGGGACAGCTGCATTGCATGTGGAGTTAGTTTGATGACATATTGTTCCATGCAGTTCAATGACCTTCTCTTTATGGCGCCCACTGTTTCTTTCATTTTGTCCAAAGGGATTCTCTTTGTTTCACACGGGTTTTGGATCAGAAATTAAAACCTTTTTCAACCACCACTTCTATCATTTGTCCGGCGTCTTAATACCAAGATGACTAGCAACTGAAACTCCTCTCTATTCTTAATATCTACCATATATTTGGAGTGTTTCAATGTGGTTTCTATCCCATCATCATCAGTTATTTTGGAGCTATTCCGTTATGTTTGATCATTAATTATCATCTTTTCCTGAGTCTTTGATATGTTTTTCATTTTTCTAACTCTCAGTGCTACCAATTCTCATAATTAAGATTTTGAATCCTATCTGTCTAACCCTAAAATCGATAAAATTTTGGCCAAAAAAAAATCATAAAATTGCCAAAGAAAGAGCTTAGTGGTGTTTGCCAAAAATGTGCCCTAGGCCACCTTGCCATCTAGTTTCGTTTTGTGCATGTAAGCTAAAAATGAGTCTTTAATTTCTTGCGACCACTGGATCTCCACTTCTCCTATCTTAATGCTTCCACGTGTCCTAGGTCTAGGGCAATATTTTGGAAGATATAAAACTCTCATTTTGTATATGAAGAGAAGTTTTCCTCCATCCCTCAGGAGCCCTTAGTTTCTTAGTTTTTCTTCTCTTTGATGTTATAGGTTGGTTTGGCTTAGGGTTATAATCTTACTTTCTACAGCTGAATCTTGAGTTAAAAATCATTGCTAAGCTTTCATCTTTATTTATTCAGCGCATTTTCAGTTTATTTATTTAACATTTATTATGTTTTATTTACTTATTTGTAGGAGTGTGCTTGGATTTTCAAGCTTAAACGCGGGTGTTCTAAGAGATAAGTGGTAGAGTGAACCATTAAATTTGGTTTTTCATAGATAATGTTGTACGCACAAATTTCGTAAAATTTTATCCTGTAAAAATTAACACAATAAAATAGGAAAATTAATGCGAACAAATAATTTATTAAATTTAAAAGTGTAGTGCGGGTACAATCTCAGAAATAAATAATATTCTTTCCAAAAGAATATTTTTCCCTCTGATTCTTTTGACTTGATCACACTTCGGAAGACGATAATGACGTTTTCTTGATTTCAGAGATCAATCGAGGGCCACAAATGACTTATTCTCGAATGACCTTGTTGAATGGAAAAGAACGATTGTATTAGTTCTTTTGCCGTTTACCGAACTTGCAAGGAGATTTGATGAAGCTCTCTATTGTTGTGAAGCCCCTTCTCCTATACGGAGTTACCTTTGGATTTTCGCCTTAGGATTTTCCTCTCTAGAATTTTCTTATTCCCTCTTGATGAAAGACACCTCTATTTATAGGTGAAGAAAGAGAATTTGAATTTTAGAATCCCCAATTTTAGTTGCTTAATTCAAGGGATTTAGTTCCTTAATTTTAGCAAATTTTCTTATCCGGGAGGTTTTACCAACAAGATAATAATAATAATAATAATAATAATTTTCTTATTATTATTATTATCCTTTTTATAGTTGGGGATGAGAGAGACTTATCCATAAGATGATTTTTTATTTTATTTTAGAAGACCAAATTAGTGGTAATTTAATCCACTAATTTTTTTATGTCTACAAATGCCCCCACTTCAAGACTCATCACGTACATCCATTGTTATGTAGATGGGGTGAGTCTTGAAGTAATAATTTTTTATTTTTTAACGCTCTAACTTTTGCCAAGACTAAAAGAAAGATTTAATCTTGCGAGCATATGTCCTAACTTTTGCCTAAGTCGCCTTTTCAGGTTTTCAACTTAGCAAACTTTTTTTTTTTTTTTTTTGGTACGTAGTACGTAGTTTATGCTCATGCGGGCCAGGAGCATCACTTTGTCTTGAGTTTGATCAAAGGATGATAAATTCACGTCCTTGGAATAAAGTTTAATTGAGGGTCAAAGATGACTTATTCTCAACCAAACTTATGAAGACTTTTCTTAAACATTTTGGAGAACAAAAGAAGTCCTTTGTCTTGATTTTCTTCAGTCTTAAAAGTGGATGAATGACACTTTTGTATTGTGTTTGATATTCTTCCACGAGCTTGTTGAAGAATGTGTCAAGCTTGAACTTGATTTTAATCCAAAGGTGGTAACCACGTGTTATTGGAGCAAAATTTAATTGAGGGTCAATGATGACTTGATCTCAAGTAAACTTATAAACAATTTCCTCAAGTGTTTTGAAAAACCCAACCTTGTCTTCTTTAGCTTTGAAGGTGGATGAATGATACTTTTGTTTGTGTTTGATATTCTTCCACGAGCTTGTTGAAGAATGTTTGGAGTTTGATTTTGACTTTTGAAGCTTCATTTTTGGATTTAGCTTCTAGGTTGCATTGCCCTTTTGAGAACGCGTCATGCTGAAAGAAAAGAACACTTGTATGTAGAGAAGTTAGAGATTTTAGTTTGGAATCTTCGAATTTGACTTCTTTAATACAAAGAGTTTGTTCCTCGGTATAAGAAGTTTGCCAAGAATGATTTTTTTTTTTTTTTTTTTGTGTGCCGTACGCAGTTTATGCTCATGCAGGCCAGGAGCAAAGTGTGACTCAAGCATAATAACGCTTTAAGAATTTTCCATTGATAGGGTCAATTCTTAATTCGTCCTCAGCGACAATCTTATAAGCACCATTGGTGTAAACTTCTTGCACCACATAAGGTCCATCCCATTTTGATGTAAATTTGCTCCCAGTCTTATGTGTGGTGATGATGGGTCTACAAATGGCAAGAACTAGATCACCGATTTGAAAAGACCGAAGGCGAACCTTTTTGTTAAAAGCTTTTGAAAGGCGTGCTTAATAACACTCTAAGCGTTACTAGGCTTCGAGTCGTTTTTCGTCTAGTGCTTCTAACTCTTGAAGACGTAACTTGGCATTATCTTCATCAATTAGTCCTTCATGTATAGCAATCCTTAATGAAGGGATTTGACGCTCAAGTGGCAATACAGCTTCTACACCATAAACGAGAGAATAAGGGGTTGCTTGTGTAGGCGTTCGATATGTTGTTCGATATGCCCAAAGTGCTTCTCCTACTCATTCATGTCAATCCCTCTTTGACTTATCAACAATTTTCTTCAATAAGTTGCAAAGGGTCTTGTTAAATGCTTCTGCGAGACCATTGTCGTG